>NW_025894007.1:0-1681 GCF_002878395.1 Capsicum annuum | reverse complement strand
AACTAACCACCACTCTTTGTGGCCAACTAACCACCACTTAATGTGGCTAACTAACCACCACTCATTGTAAATAAAAAATTTGGTCACTACATAAAATATCTACTAATTAGGAGTTTCTAGATAAATCTTAATTTCCTAACAATTACACTGAGTACGCTGTTGTATATATATTATTACATGATCGGAGTTGGAAGCAATGTATTTGATTAAACGCGCAACAAATTGGACTCTAGTTCTTAGTGTACACTGATTGTTACAACGACCACCACATCATTCTTTTTATCTTGATAACTGTGATGTTCAGGCTAGCTTACACGTACCTAGACTAATTCCACAGCATACCTGCCACCTCCCACTAGTAGAAAGTACTAGGTAATTCTGTCCATCAAAACTGGAATAGATGGGAAGAAATTGTTAAGTATTCCACATCGGAAAAGGGATGGGTAATTGACCTCCTTATTTGGACTTGGGCAATCCTCCCCTTGTGAGCTAAGTTTTTGAGGTTGAGTTAGGCACAAGAACCATTCTTTATCGAAATCAATTGGTGTTTGTCTCTGTTGGGGAACTGAAACCTCATGATGCTCAATCCAACTTCATTGAACAACTAGGCCACAACCATAAAATAGAGGTCAGATCCAAAATATAAGCAATACATAAATGTCTTCGACACACACATGTATTAGGTTACTATTGTACATATTTTCTAGTTTTTGTAAAATTTATTTACATGTGAAAAAGAATGACAAATTCATTTTTGATTCGATCATAGGTTGGTCCAAAGAAATGGAGTCGGCTTCCAACACTAAGTCCGTTTTTCATAGACATTCATATTTTGGTCCTCAACATTAGCACATTCATAATATGGATTTTTTGCGATTTATATTACCATTGTCACTTTGTTACTTGAGGATCATTTTTGTGTATATTCGTCGTACTCATTATTTTGTGCTGATCTTTAATTTTTACCTCTCAAAGAAAATTGTTTTTTTTCAGTGCGGCATAAGTCCCATAAATATAAAGCGACTAAAGGGACGGGAAAACAATAACTTAACTAGCAGAATCTTTGAATAGAAAGAGAGACCAAAAAGAGTAAACAACAGAAAATCCAATAGTATCAAAGCTAATTACTTCGTCAACCATTATAATTTTTCTATATTACATACTGTACCACTAAATAAGATTCCTTATACATGATTAAGGCATCGAATACATAATTTAGTTGCAGTAGATTCATGTATCCCAGATACATGCACATGTATCCCGAGGGGGATGTATGCTAAATCACAGTATATCCATATATATCTCGGATGTATGCTCATGTATCTAGGATTACGACTGATTGTCAGTGGCATGTATCAGGAACTGTTAAGAAGTGGAATATTATGTAATTACTTTAAAATAGAGAGAAATCTAGTAGTTATGGTACGGATGTTTGGTTATTTAGGCAGTTTTTGCTAAAAAGGTCATATACTTCGGCTTTAGTTTAAATAGTGATCCACAAATTGACTATACACGCACTTATACCCCTATTTTAGTGGGTCATGAGCAAAACACAAGAAGGCCCAAATATTTAAGTAAAAATTAAACAAAATCTCAATTCTTTTGGAGTTAATTACTCTTTATTTCAATTTTTTTTATAAAATTATTAAAAATCCCTTATTTAGTCAATACGGATGCATCA
>NW_025894006.1:0-1409 GCF_002878395.1 Capsicum annuum | reverse complement strand
TTTTTGGGTTGTCATAGAGGTATGCATGGGAAGTATAAGGTTATGAGTTGGTTCTCCCGGGCCTCCTCGGTTACGGGTGCCATTCCGCCCCAATAGGATTTGAGGCATGACAAAAGTCGTATTAGAGAAGTTCATCCTAGTGATTCTACAAAGCCGTGTCTACGTAGAGTCTTTTTTATCTGTGTGTCGTGCACCACATCTATAAATAGGAGGCTATGGACATTTAGGAATTGTCTTTTTTCTTCATGTATTAGATCGTGCGATAGAGCCTATATTGCATATGAAGCCATAGTTGACCACTGAATTCATTTGTTTCTCTTATTATAGTAATGATGCCGGTTACCAGAAGCAAGAATACCGGTAAGAAAGTAGATATGGCTGCCGGAGAAGGAACTAGTAAGTCACCTACTATACCAGCTAATCAAAGTGAGGCTCCAGCTTAGCATGCATCAGGAACTTCTTCAACTCCGGAAGAAATAAGGGGGAGGAGAACTATATCCCCATAGCCACCTATTAATGCTGCTGATCAAGATCTTAGAAATGCAGTACAACTTTTGACTCGTATAGTTGCTGGGCAAGCTCAAGGGCAAGCCATTCCTATCACGGGTCCTAGTGGTACAAATTGGGCGGCTAGCCTTCGAACACAAGATTTTCTTAAGATGGATCCTCCCACTTTTACTGGATCAGATCTTAACGAGGACCTATAGGACTTTATTAATCAAATTCAAAGGGCCTTAGATGTTATGCATGTAATGGGTAGAGAGACAGTGGAGTTAGTGACGTATAGATTCAAAGAGGAGGCTATATATTGGTACGAGGAATGGAAACAATCTAGGGGTATTGATGCACCCCCAGCTACTTGGAAAGTGTTTAAAGAGGTATTTCTTGATCATTATCTTCCATTCGAGATTCGTCAGGCCTGTGCAGATCAGTTTTTAAATCTTCATTATGGGATTATGAGTGTGGGGGAGTACAGTCTCCAATTTAATTCCTTGTCGAGATATTCTCCTAATGTTGTAGCTACTATGGATGATAGAGTTCATCAATATATGGATAGGATGGATCCATATCTAGTTAGAGATTGTACTATTGCCACTTTGAACAAAGATATGGACATAGCGAGGATCCAAGGTTTTGCACAGAAAATGGAAGATCAGAGGCAGAGGAGAAGAACACAGGAATTAGAAAGAGGATATTCCAAGAGGGCCAGATCTACAAGACAGTTCATGGCATCCCAAGGAGGGTTCAGACCACAGTTTTCTACTAGACCACATAGGCCATTATCTTCTTATTCTACAGCTAGTGCCCCACCACAGTTCCAAGGGTCCAGAGGAAATCAATTTGGGCACAGAAGTGAGAGTCAGAGTTCGTGGATAGTGGGGTACCAAGGGCAAGGGAATATGAGCCAA
>NW_025894005.1:0-5983 GCF_002878395.1 Capsicum annuum | reverse complement strand
ATAAAATCTTCATCACAAGTTAAAGATCATTCGGTTGACAATTGGAATTCATAAAAATTACATCGTTAAACTAGAAACAAGAGGAAGAGTTTAAAGTTGTTTAACTTTATTAGTAGTATTCTGAAAAATACTAAATGTACTATCTTGTGGTGACAGGAAGAATGACAACTGATAGCCAAATGGATGATTCTACCACTATGGAGGCAACTACCAGTACCACGACAAGTCGAGCAAATGCTCCACAACCTATGGCACCTGCGGAGAAACCCTAAAAGTTTGTGGGCATTAACTTCAAAAGATGGCAGCAAAAGATTTTATTTTACTTCACCACTCGATGTCTTCAAAGGTTCACTAGTAAGGATGCCCCTGAGGTGCCCGAGGAAACTTCGGACAAAGAGAGTTTCATAATAGTAAAGGCTTGGAAACACTCATACTTCCTTTGCAGCAATTATATCTTGAGTGGTCCCCAAGACGACCTCTATAATATTTACAGTGGAACTAAGACATCGAAGGAATTGTAAGGGGAACTAGAATGAAAATACAAGATAAGGGATGCGGGAATTAAGAAATTCTTCATTGCAAGGTTCCTAGACTTTAAAATGATAGATAGCAAGTCAGTTGTCTCTCAAGTACAGGAATTACAAGTAATCATCCATGATCTCCTAGCGAAAGGTATATCTTTGAAAAATACCTTTGTTGAACAAATTCAAAATGTTCTTAGTAGTCACATAAACTATTTTGTAAGTTTGATTGTGAATGATGTATTTCAAGTAGCAGCAGTAATTGAGAAGCTACCACCTATGTGGAAAGACTTCAAAAACTACTTGAAGCATAAACTCAAGGAGATGACTGTCGAAGATCTTATTGTCCGACTACGTATTGAAGAGGAATAAGGCTTCTGAGAGAAGGTCAAAAAGGAATTCTATAATTAATGGAGCACAAATTATAGAAGATGATCAAAACAATTTTAAGAAAATAAAGAAAGCTGAACATGGAAGCAATCAACCCAAGAAGAAATTCAAGGGAAATTTTTTCAACCGTGGCAAGATTGGCCACTAGTCTACGGATTGTTGTGCCCCTAAGAAAGGCAAGAAAAAAGACCAAGCAAATATGATTGAGTCCAATAAAGAATGTGATAATCTGTGCGCTATGCTTTCAGAATGCAACTTGGTGGGGAATCCTCATAATGGTGGATGGATTCTGGTTCCACCCTCTATGTTTGTGCCAACAAAGAGTTATTTTTGACGTTCGCTCCTGCTCAAGTAGAAGAAATGATCTACGTGACTAACTCTGCTACTACAAAAGTAGAAGAAACTGGAAAGGTGTTCTTGAAGATGACTTCCGGCAAAGTGTTGACACTTAACAATGTCTTGTATGTTCCGTAGTTAAGGAAGAACTTGATTTCTATTTCACTTCTAGACAAGAACGGATTCAAATGTGTTTTTGTTTCTGGAAAAATTATACTTAGTAAAGTAGAAGTGTATATAGGAAAAGGTTACCTCACTGAGGGCCTATTCAAAATGAATGTAATGAATGTTGAAATCAATAAAAGTTCAATTTCTTCTTACTTTCTTGAGTCTTACGATTTGTGGCATGAACGTTTAGGCCATGTTAATTATAAAACATTACAAAAATTGATTAACTTAGAAGTTTTTCCAAACTTTGAGTGTAATAAATCAAAGTGTCAAACCAGTATGGAATCAAAGTATGGAAAGCATCCCTATAAGTCCGTTGAAATGAATTTCAATTCCTTAGACTTAATACACTCTGACATTTGTGATATGAAGTCAACACCGTCACGTGGTGTTAAAAAGTATTTCATAAATTTTATTAACGATTGCACTAGATATTGTAATATCTACTTGCTAAATAGTAAGGATGAAGCAATAGATGTGTTTAGGCAATACAAGACTGAAGTGGAAAATCAAGTAGAGAAAAAGATAAAAATGATAAGAACTGATAGGGGCAGAGAATAAGAATCTACCTTCGCCGAAATATGTGTAGAGAATGGAATTGTCCATCAAACTACAGTCCCGTATACACCTCAATCTAATGGAATTGTGAAAAGAAAAAACTAAACTTTTAAGTAAATGATGAATGCCTTACTTATAAGTTCAGGTTTATTTCAAAACTTGTGGGGGGAGGCTATCCTTACAGCCAACGGTATACTCAATAGAGTTCCCCATAGTAAGACACAATCAATTCCTTATGTAAAATGGAAAAGAAGGAAGCCCAACTTGAAATATTTCAAAGTGTGGGGGTGTCTACAAAAGGTTCAAGTTCCTATGCCTAAAAAGGTTAAGATAAGACCTAAGACGGTGTACTGTATGTTTATAGGATATGCTAAAAGTAGTAAAGCATGTTGGTTTTTAGTTCATAAATCCAAATATCCGGATATTAATGAAAATACAATAATTGAATGAGATAATGTTGAATTCTTTGAAAACATTTATATATAAAAAAATAGACATGAACAGTCTAGTAGGGGGTCTAAACAATCTCGAGATGAACCAAGTGAGAATATAAATAATGAAGAAAATCCAAAACGTAGTACACATTAAAGAACGTCAACTTTGTTTGGTTTGGATTTTATAATATTTCTCTTAGAAAATGAGCCTCAAAAATTTAAAAAAGTGATGTCGTTATTAGACTCATCCTTTTGGAAAGATACAGTCAATAGTGAGATTGATTCAATCTAAAGCAATCATACATGGGAATTGGTTGATCTTTCTCTAGGAAATAAACCTTTAGGTTCTAAATGGATCTTCAAAAGGAAAATGAAAGCGGATGGTACTATTGAAAAATACAAGGCAAGGCTTGTAGTAAAAGGCTTCAAACAAAAAGAAGGTCTTGATTACTTTGATACATAATCGCTATTAACAAAGATAACATCGATTCGAATGTTAATTGCCTTGGCAGCGGTATGTGGTCTTAAAATCAATCAAATGGATGTGAAAACCGCATTTCTAAATAGAGAATTAGAGGAAGAAATTTACATGGAATAGCCTGAGGGTTTTGTGGATCCGGAAAACAAAAATAAGATGTGTAAACTTGTTAAATCACTTTATGAACTAAAACAAACACCTAAGCAATGGCATACAAAGTTTGACCAAACCATGTTGGCAGACAGATTCAAGTTAAATGAATATGATAAATGTGTTTATATTAAATACACTCCAAATCTCCAAATCATTATGTATTTATATGTGGATGATATTTTGATCATCAGTGGAGACATTTTAGACATAAATTCAACAAAACAAATGCTCAAGAGAAATTTCGATATGAAAGACCTTGGAGTTACGGATATGAGCTTAGGAATAAGAATACATAGAACTCCACAAGGATTGACATTGTCACAGTCTCATTATATCGAAAATGTACTTGACAAATTCAAGTATATGGAATTTGGTATTACCAAGACTCCATTAGATGTGATCTTTGAACTTGGAAAGAATGAAGGTAAAAGTGACTCATAATTGAAGTAAGCAAGAGTATTGGGATGTTTAATATATATAATGAACTGTACATGACCAGACATAGCATGCGTTGTTAGTAAATTGAGTCGGTACACGAGTAATCCCAACAAAGCTTATTGGATGGAAATGAAAAGAGTTTTGGGGTATCTTAAATACACTGAAGTCTATGCCTTGCATTATAATAAATATCCTGCAGTACTAGAAGGATATTATGTTGTAAATTGGATCACTAAATTGAACAAAGTAAAATCCACAAGTGCATAGATATTTACTGTCGGTGGAGGAGCAGTCTCTTGGAAATCACCCAAACAGACTTGTATTACACGCTCTACAATGGAATTTAAATTTATTGCATTGGATAAAGCCAGTGAATAAGCAGAATGGCTCTGGAATTTCTTGGAAGGTATTTTTTATTGACCCAAACCAGTGGACCGGTATGTATACAATGTGATAGCCAAGTGACAATAGGTAGGGCAGGGAGCATAATGTACAACGGTAAATCTCGTCACATACGATGGAGACATAATACCATTAGAAAACTTATCTCTAGTAGAATTATCACTATTGACTATGTAAGCAGAGGATAATATGTCGGATCTACTTAGAAAAGGCCTATCTAGAGGAGTGGAAAGGACATCTAAGAGAATGGTTTTAAGGCCTAGGACAAGTAAGCATGGCGGTAACTCTACCTAGTAGACTGGAGATCCTAAGAGCTAAGTTCAAGGATATCTAACAAATTCATGTCTGACAGGTTCAACATTGTCAATGT
Organism: Capsicum annuum; assembly: GCF_002878395.1. Lineage (NCBI taxonomy): Eukaryota > Viridiplantae > Streptophyta > Magnoliopsida > Solanales > Solanaceae > Capsicum > Capsicum annuum. The sequence continues at coordinate 1,735 of NW_025894005.1, read as the reverse complement.
ACCCAACCCATTCTCATGATGTAGACAATGTTTAGTAAGTGAGGATAAGACTTAAGGTAAAAAGTCTTTTAATGATTATCTAAATTTGGCAGATTTGACCAAATAGTTTAATCTATAGGATTGAACATTTAGAAATCACCTATGTGAGGGCAAAGTGGAAGACGCTTCAAAGAGAATGTTAGTAAAGGCCTGTTCTCTAAGCTATTATGAAATCGGGACTTGTTCATCGCTGAAAAGAACAAAACCGTGAGAACTATAAACGGTAAAAGGTTGATTGTGTGACATGTGTTGTCTAAGTTTACATTAAAGCTCGAAAGTTCAAAGTTATCAAATCTACCAATTGAACGAGTGAATCCGATGCATGTTCACTACGGAAAGTTCCAAGGAAACCCACTTATCCAGATACAATCAGTCTATGCTTGATGATCACATACTTGTCCATAAAAATTTTATGAAAAATAGTCATTCCCCATTTATGTAGGGGATTTTTTGGATCAATGTATATGAATAGTGTGAATGAAAAATGGAGGAAACCAAGTGAAAGGAAAAAATAGAGAAGAAAACACTAAAATGAAAAGTGTACTCTAAAATGGCAAGTCTACTACTTCTCTCACATTGGTGGGAGAATGTGAATTTCAAGTGTTTATATTAATAAACACTTATTCCACTTGGCAATGAGGCCAGAAATAATAGATAGCTCACATCATAGTCGTCATCTCTCACTCGGCTCGGCTTTGGCTTTGGCTTTGGCTTTGGCATCAAATTTGGATTCGGATTTGGATTCAGATTCAAATTTGGATTTGGATTTGGATTTGGAAAATGATCAATCATTGAGATCTATCTTCTTGGACATAGTTTATTTGACAGAAATTTAATCTGAAAATACCAATTGAAAAATGCAACTTTTCTGTGTTCTTTTTATCCTCCATTTATATGCATGCATGCAGTGGCTGACGCTGTTTTGAAATGCTATGCAGAAATGAAGTGATGCTTCGGAAGGGATGTAAACCTTCAACAAAATGACACACCATTTCATGAAATGGTATGCTTGTTTGGAAAAGACACATATTCTTCGGACGAACAGACATGATTATCTAGAAAGGTCATACCTTTTAAGTAAACCATTGCCACCTTTTCAAAGAGGCATCTGATAGGCTATATAAAACTTCTTTTATCCACAGGTTCAGAAATTAATTTTTTAAAATAAAAACTCTCTTCTTATCTTTAAAAGCTCTATGTGTGATCAATCAAATCATTGAGTGAGTTCGTTGAATCCAATAATTTAAGATACCGCTATTGTTCGGATTGAAGGCTATTTTATTCTAGGAGGAAGATTCCATAACCTCAGGTACAGTGAGGAGAATTATTCCTTAAGGACACTTCGTGAAGTCAGGGGACTTGGCCTTAAAATTCTATTTCATCTCTTTTCTGAACATTAACACACTTCTTTGATAGATTATTCATAATCTAGTGTTGAAGGTGTTAAGGAAGTTCTTAAGTGTTCTTGTCTTGGAATTGAACTAGTGTTGAAGTTCGTATTTCTTATATACATATTCTTGTACCCGAATACACACTAAATAACAATCTTAAGGAATAAATTTCCAGTTTAAGAATTTGTATTGCTTGTTTCTGGGGATTAAAAATTTTAGCTTTTTTCTCTATTTGAAATTAACTAGTGATTTGAAGAAATAAAATCTTCATCACAAGTTAAAGATCATTCGGTTGACAATTGGAA
>NW_025894004.1:0-3986 GCF_002878395.1 Capsicum annuum | reverse complement strand
ATGTTATTATATGTATTTTTTCCTTTAAAATATAAAAGGGAAAAGGACATGGGCTAGCCATTTTTTTAAAAAATGACCCATAATTGAAAAGGTGGACAACTTAGGTCAGTCGGCCCAATTTAATACCCCTTTTTAGCCATTTGGCCCAATTGGGCACATGCAGTCTGTATACTTAATTGATACACTTTTATATTATATTGATACAATTTTTAAAAAATAGAAAGGAAATTCCATGCAAGCACATGCAGTCCCTATACCCAATTGATACTCTTTTATACCACATTAATACACTTTTATACTACATTGATACACTTGTAGTGTCCATATACTCAATTGATACTCTCTTATACTAGATTAATACATTTTTAGAATGCATGTAGAAACTATATATAGTCGTTTAAAATTTGTATCTAAATAATAATTGTAGCTAAAAATTATATAAAATGTATATGAAAATATTATAATTATTTATAGAATATGTATATATATAGAAACTGTATCATTATTATAAATATATAGAAACTCGAAGGCTTGAACCCGTCACATGGCAGCAACTTTACCAGTTATTTTAAGGCTCCCTTCAGTTGGGAAGAAGAAAACAACAACAAAATATGGCAATAAAAGTTTACTCCAAGGATCCCCTTCAGTGTGAAGAAGAAAATGTTAGAAATATTTATTTTATGTGGATTTAACATTAATTTTTTATTACGTTAAAAGTATAACAGGCTGATGTTATTAGTTGGTGGACAAGACACAGGATGTGTATTCATACGGATTCCATATGGGTCTGTATCCATTTCATGTTATTGGTGTAGGCTGGCAATAGTATAGGCCTGTAGTGGACCTGTGATCCTATAATGGGGGGTGCACTAGGTTAAGACTTTTAAACCTATAAATATAAGGCTAGGTCCCCTCTCCTAGCTTTAACATAAGATGTATTCCCATATGTTGCCAGCCGTCATAAGCAAAGGAGAGGAAGACTCAACCTTGTTCATCTTCGGTTACATATTGTAATGGCGATATAATGGAAGACAAAGGTACGCATCTTTCTCCTCGCATATTCCTTACTTTATAGGTGTTCTTGGTTTATGTGAATCTGTGGTATGTTTATATGTCAATTTAACACTTGGTATCAGAGATTTTCACATAGATCTTGAACCCTATTACTCAGTTCATGAGAAAAATAATTGAAAACAATTATCGTAACGCACTCCGTCTTAATCTTAAATCTGAAATGATTTCCCTTGCCAAAAGTGTAAATATGTTTTAAAGTATATTGTTAGTATATGCAAATTAAAATTGTTTTAAAAGTTTTTCACTATCTTAAAAGGAGAAATCGTACTTTAAAAGACAAGATGAGAAGTATGATGAGTAGATCTAACTTACGTGAGTTCGTCCGGGTGAAGGTATTAAAACATCCATGTATATTCTTAATCGTGTCCCTAAAATTCATTTTGAGTTGTGGGCCAATAGAAAATCCAGTTTAAATTATTTTCGAGTTTGGGGATGTCTTGCGAAAATAAAATATATAAAACTAAATTTAGAGCCTCGCTTGTTTTTTTTTTATCATTGGCTATCGAGATCATTCTAAAGGATATGGATTCTACTGTCCTACAAGGTGAACCAGAATATTTGAATCTTAAAATGCAAAATTTCTTGTATGTGGGACTATCCTAAACTTCGTGGGCATAAATTTATCGATTAAACAAGAATTTAAGGTATTTAATTTCGTACATGAGATGGGTTTTGAAATTATTGAAGAGCATGCATTGTAAGCCCCATATTATGATGAAATTTTTTATATAAACTATGAGGTTGTTTTCCCTAAACTTTAATTATTTTCATGTGTACATGGGTTATTAGTTTGAAAAGTTATATGAGAGCATGATTTGCGTAATTACCAGTCTTGTTATGAAACTCATTGTCTTAACAATGTTATGGATTGTTATTATTTTATAAACGAATGAGAGGGTTTCTTCCTTGATTTACAAATGCTCATATTTCCTAATAAAGAATTTGCATGTGATTGATGAAAAAGATGACCACTGTATAATAAACTATTGAAAATGGAGTAGTTTGCATAAGTTTTCATGTGTTTTGAAACAAGAACTTCCACATGTGATGTTTAAATATTTTGGGTGGTCATCTACATGCTTTTGAATAAAAAAAAGGGTTAGGACAACAAAAGTCATGGTAAAGATCGACTGATTATCCTCGGACCAATAATATGGTTAACATGATTGAACATATGCCTACTGATTTGATGCTTGTTAATCCACTAACCAGGGGCTAAGACTCATAGTTTTTATTGCAACATGTTCAGAATATAGGTGTTGTTGAGTCATTTGAGTTGCTGGATTAGTAAGAGTATTTAATAGTATTATCTCTTAAACCGACGTTTATATTATGGTAGATTTTGCTATCATTTATGTTGATGATATTTTACTTGCTAGTAATAATTTGGGACTGTTGCATGAAACTAAATATTCATTGAACAAAATATTTGATATGAAAGATCTAGGAGAGAGGCATCATTTGTTCTGGGCATTGAGATTCGACGAGATAGATCTCGTAAGTTATTGGGGCTTTCACAAAAGGCCTATATTCACCGTATTTTGAAAAAGATTTCAAATGAAAAATTGTAAGCCCTGAGATGACCCTGTGTTGAAACTTGATAAGTTAATCTTAGACTTGTGTCCCAAAAACAATCTTGAGAAAGATTCTAAGATAGATGTGCCTTATCCAAATATTTTTCCGCTGCATTTCTTGTTTACGGAGTGTTAATTTTATTTATTTTTGATATACTAAATCCTCTTAAGAATGTGTTCTGTTGGCTATGTTATTAAAAATTCATTCATTTATTTAGTTCCATATGCATAGATTAAATAATATAAATAGTTATTTATTTTATTTTATGAAATTTTTTTACAAAAATTATGCTAGTGTTTATAAAAGATGTCGAATTGTTATTTATTTATTTATTTATTCTATTTGAATTTGGTTTCATTTGAATTGTAACTAAATCAGATTTATAATATTTTTAATTGTGTGGTTACTTATTGTGTCACATGAGTAAATTAAGCAATGGCATATTGAATCCCTGAGATTGAATTTGTTTTATAAATTAGGGTAAGTAGGGTACACCAAAGTGACCTATTTGCCTTACTTTATGAGACTTGTTTAATCCATTTCGAGGGATATCCCTAAGTTAGAACATACAATGCTCTGACCAAAGGAGATTTATTGTGAGTTTTAAATTAGTAGTATGATGAGCCTAATTATGTGAAAATATTTTCATTTAGTAAATTTATCTGCCCAAAGGGGATAGATTTCTAATATTGAAAATATTTTCTTGCCCTGTCCAAAAGGGGACTACTTGTCGATGCTGCGGGATTCATCATTGTGATAAGATTATTATTCTTATGCCTTGATATTTTGATAAATTCATTCATGTTATGTTGTTAAAAGTTATCATTTATTTAAACAATAACAATGCTGAAGTTGTGGTTCTATCGGGCTCTAACTTTAAGTGACGAAAAATAAGATCTAGAATTTGCTTTGGGCATGAATGGCATAGATCAAGATGAGCCTCCGGCTCTCACTGATTCTAGTACAGCTGCTGAAGAGAAATTTAATGCCAAGTAGGAGAGATCTAATAGGCTATGCATCCTTGCCTTTAGGAGGTTGATTGTTAATCACCTCAAAAGTGGCTTGCCTGAAACTATCAATACCAAAAGGTTTCTTGCCCAAGTATCTGAAAGGTATCTTGTATCCAATAAGGCTGAGACTAGAGATCTAATAAATAAACTTGCAGGGATAAGGTATGACTTTACTGGGAGTGTTAGAGATTACATACTTAAGATGGTCCACATTCAATCCAAACTGAAAACTCTTGAAATAACTCTTCCTGATACTTACATTGTTCACTCTGCTCTTAACTCTTTGCCTGCTGAGTTTAGCCAAATGAAAACTACCTATAATACTCA
>NW_025894003.1:0-3592 GCF_002878395.1 Capsicum annuum | reverse complement strand
CTTATTTAACATAAAGCAAATATGCTTTTCCAGTTATCTTCAGATCAAGATTCAACTTTTCCACCGCCCGATACACTTGATGCTCGAGCTCAACAAAAAAATAAAAAGTTTTCCCATATACCAATTGACGGTGAGTTACTAATGAGCATTTTGTAAGCAATTTTATAAGCCCGTAGTGCATTATCCAATTAGATTGTCCAATCCTTACATTGGCCATACATAGTCTTATGGAGAATTGTTTTGATTTCATGGTTTAACACTTTTGCTTGACCACGTGTCTGGGGATGGTATTCTATAGCAACTCTGTACCTCACCCTGTACTTTGCTAAAAAATTCCTAAACCAATTATTCACAAAATGAGAACCTGTATTATTGATGATCATTTTGGGGTTCCACATCTAGAGAAAATATTCTTCTTTAAAAAAATTACCACTACCTTTTGCATCATAAGTAGGGAGAGTTATCATTTCTACCCTCTTAGACAAATAATCAACCACAACAAAAATATACTGATTACCAAATAAAGATCGAAATGGAACCATAAAGTCTATTCCCCAAACATCAACAATCTCCTCCTCAAGAATATTGTTCAATGACATTTCATGGCATCAAGTATAGTCCCTATTCCCCGACATTGATCACACTCTTTAACAAATATAAAGGCATCTTTAAACAAAGTAGGACAAAAGGATCCTAATTGAAATACCTTGTGTTGTGCGTTCTCCTACATAGTGCCCTTCGTATGGTGATGACTGGAAGATCTCAAGAAATTAATTAGATTGACACCCTAGAACACATCTTTGAATAACTCAATCGGCACCCTTCTTACAAAAATATAGATCATCCCATATGTATGAGCGTGAATCAAAGTACAACTTCTTATTTTGCTAACTTGTTGCTTAAGGAGGATTGAAATGCCCTAAGTCTACCCCTGGACGTCACACGGTGCTTAGGACCATAAGTGATCCCAAGCTAACCCTTGTACTGGTATAACTCGTGAGCAACTGAATGAGATATGCAAATCTTGAAGAAATGAGTGGAAGAAAAGTCTTTAGTTGAACATCTTTAAAACAAAACTATTAAACCAATTACAACTCCAGTTATACAGAAAAAACTGAAATCAAATACATCAACTCTACTAACTGTCTATGAAGCCTCTACGAATATTGGCTATAGGTAGCCGGGACATGACCCCTAACTATCTCTAGTCAATACAACTAAATAAAAGAATAGTACTGAAACTATAGTTTGAGTCCACAAATCAAAAGATCTTATCACCTACTGGCTGGAAGCTGTGAACTGTCTGACTATAATGTGCTACAACTGGTACCTATATTATGAGTCAATGTAGCACATAGACATATATGTAGATCAGTACTTCTGGAATGTACTAAGTATGTGGGGGTGAATGCGTAAGTAAAATAATAACTGAATATACTTATAAACTTTTAAATAGTGCATACTAAATGTAAATGACTCACCTTGGACTTGAATAAAACTAAAACTGCGAAATAATAAACATAAGTAAGAAAGCATAACGATAAACTTTGTGAGCCATTACACTTAGTTCTAAAATCTTTAATTTTATTCTTTCATAGGGAGTTTCTTCTAACTGACATAAAGCATGTGAGCTATCATGGAGTCCAACGCCTTACCCACGTTGGGGAGATATGTCCTACCCTTGTAATCAAAATATGACCTTAAGTTATCACTATACTTAACCAATATTGGGAGTTTAAACCTATGGTGGCTTATAGTTCTTGGGCATGCAACCTTGTACTCATACCCAACTCGGTGCTAAATACTACTCCCTTATTACTTATATGTTCATACTTTAGGAAATCCACCTTAAAATAGCATAAGGGTTTATGTAATGAAAACCAGTTATAGTTTTCATTCTTTAAATCATAATTAAGATGAACAAATATGGATTCCAATTTCAGCTCAGGATCAAAAGATCAATTCTTGCTATAAATCTTGATATAAACTCATCTAGGAAAACTTAAGAACATAATCTTCTTGAAATCTCAACGCTTAGACTTAGGGCTTAAAATTCATGCTTTAAACTCATGACAATTCACAAAAAAACTTCATGCTCAATATAAATCTTGAAATACTTCAACAATATCAAGTCAAGATAGTACAATCTCATCCATAATGTAAATCTTACAAGTTAAAACATAAACATAAACACTTCATGATATACTTAAAGCTTTAAATCTCATGATAATCACATACTTCAAGAATATAGAAACTTGGGTATGAACCCTACTTCAAAACAAGTAAGTTAAATCTTAAAATCATACAGTTTGGGCATAAGGGTGAAAGGATACCCTTGTTCATAATCCCATATGCCTTAATAGGCTTGATTTGATAGAGAAAACTTGAACTTGAAAGCCTTGGAGATGATCTTGAAAGCTTTTCTTATAATTCTTGGACTAGAGAACTTAAATTCTTACTTATCTTAAAGAGAATATAACTTAAAGTTGGAGTTCTTGGGAGGAGGTTAGGTTTTGTTCTTGGATAGGAAGTCTTTCTTGGGGAGAAATTATGAATAAAGGAGCCAATAATGCTCCTTGGGGGCTTTAATTATGTGTTATGGATGAATTTGGATGGAGCAAAATGACTCATTTGCCCTTAAAATACAGAACCAAAAGATATAAAATAGGGGCGGGCGATAGAGCGTGCGCCATGGGCTTATTGCGTGCCCTCACTACCTCTCTCACGAAAATGGCTATAACCTTTTGCTCGGGTATTGGATTAAGGCAAAATTGATACCATTGAAAAGCTGACTCAGTTATATATAAGTTGGTGGGTCTTGAGCTGCAAAATTATATGTATATCAAAAGTTATATATGTTCAAAGTAGACCCTTGTAGAATCGAATACCAAACTTTGGACAAATCAAAGGATCTTAGCTCAACTTTGTTCTAAATGATTCTTATGAACATTTTTCACCTCGAAATCACTTCACACACTAGAATAAATATCAGGAAATATATATTCAAAATAAATTCATGGGATTAAAGTTTACACTCATAAGAATGATGTTTTAAAGTCTAGCCCAAAAATGTGGGGTGTTATAGATCCTTACACCCCTGAACATGAATTAACTCAAAAACTTATGTCTTGGGGTCGGGTAGGCCAATTTGAAAGTCCTCAAAGTTAAGAGGAAAAAAATATGACCAAGTCTCCAACACTTAGTGAAATTTGTAGGTTTTAAGCCTCTTATGCATGCACTAGGAGTTGAACTGAACTAAGGATAATACTAGATATTATAATATCTCCCCCTTGGGAACATTAGTCCTCGAATAAGACTGGTTAGACTGAGAGTACTGTACTAAGGTAACTGAACATGCATGACTTGGAACATGATTGCCTAACTGAGTCTGAAACATGATACAATAACTGAATATCATGACTGAACTGATTTTTTGAATACATGCAATGACATGCGAATGGTTATAAGGTTGAGATAGAAATGAGAGAGTCAACTTATGAGTAACCATTACCTCAGACTGAATCTAGTTTCATGAAGAAAAGTTGAGAGGTTTAGAACATGAAAACTCGAGGTATTACAATATCTCCCCCTT
>NW_025894002.1:0-1384 GCF_002878395.1 Capsicum annuum | reverse complement strand
TTTTCTCACCAACCAATATAAGTCATTCACCTTTCTCCTCAAGTAACTTTATATCACCCCCTCCCCACCCTAAAAATAACTACTTCCCATGATGCCATTCTGGCAAACTCGAAATTTGCATTTTGTAAGGAAAAAGAAACACCAACCTTTTATCGAATCAAACAACCAAAACCTATTTCTAAAAATTTTTCATAAAATATTGATTAAAAATCAGACATCATTATCCATAGGCATGGCCTAACTCTACTCTCCTTGTCGTAGACCATGCCCAGGACATATCAAGCACCACTATTCGAAAAATGAACTTATGCATAAGAATAAGGGAACAAGAAGGATTTTTGAAAATGTTTAAACTATCAAAGCATAGAGACCAGAGAGTGATGGAGAGATAGAGTAGGCTTAGTAGCACATAGTTATGCATAGTAACGATAGCGGGAGGCAAACAAAAGAACTTGTGGCAGGAAGAGAGAAGAAAGAAATTTTGATGGAAATTTTGCAGAAAACACAGTTCTACCTCTGGAAAATGAGAAGACTTACAACTAAAAACAAGTATACTAAGCAAATACATTGAAGAAAGATAAAAAAAGTTTTGTAACGCAGTAATTGAAGACAATAAATATCAAATAACTCAATCTTTATATGCTAGAACCTTTATTAAGTTCAAAAATCAGGTGGATGGGTTTTTATTTACAAATATTCATTGCCAAACGCTAATTCCATATCCCACTTTACGTTTAACCTAGCAACTCAATCATATAAGAAGGCCAAGTAATTAATTAAAATGTTTGATATGAAGAATAGTAGAGGTTTCCTAAAACATGAGGCCAAAAATAAAAAATGTGAAACAAAAAAGATAAGTTTAGATGGAAGGACCATGAATTAGCTTAAGAAAATAAAAGGAAAAAAGAATAATGATGAATGGATGGAACCACAAGTAAATGCAATAATGGGTGTAAGAGGAGAGGTGGCGGGTACTGAGCCAATCAAAAAGGGTCTAATCAAGACAATTAAAACTCCAGGTGAGGAAATCAAGGTTGGAACTTCTATATGGACAAATACATTAGGCCAGGGTATAAAGATAGAAGTAGAGATAGAGATGGTGATTGCAAGCAGAAAGATGATTATAAAGACAAGAGTGACCTTTATATTCCACCGGAGAATCATGATGCTGAGTTTGAAAATTCAAATATGAAAGCTTTGCTTGCGAAACTTGTTAAGGGGTCAGAGAGCCAAGAAATTCCCTTAAAGAGATTATAGAAAACGTTTCAGCGATAAGCCAAAAAGTTGAATGTCATGCGACTGTCATAAAACAACTTGAGCAATTATTTGGGCAGATGCCCACTGAACTAAACTAGCATCAACTGCGCACACTTCCTAGCAACAC
>NW_025894001.1:0-10888 GCF_002878395.1 Capsicum annuum | reverse complement strand
CCCCCCTCAATCCCACCCCTACCCCCAGTTCCACCTCCACATACCCCCCAACCTCACCCCATTCTTAATTTTCTTTTTTTTAAAAAAAGACACTCCACCCACCCCTCCCCCAACTCTAATCAAATTTATATGAAAAAAAAATCATGTAATGTTAAATCCAGTGATGACTCTTTTTTAGTGGTGTAAACTTTGTCACTATTTTCATTAATGTAAACTGGAGATACATCTTTAATGTTTCACATGAGCAACTTCATTGATTAGTGAAATCTTCAGATTTTTTAATTACATCCATAACAAAAGATAAATATAATGTTTGTTGTAAATAATAAAAAATTAATTAATAAAGCTCGCCTTCCTTTTTGATCATTTTGATAGAGGGGGTGTAGAAAGTGAACAAAACAGACTCATATTTCTCATCGAACAAATACAAGAAAAGAATCATAAGTCAAATCAAATCTAAACAACGTACCTTGATAATTATATTTGAATAAACTCATGTGCATGATTTATAGCCTTTTTGTCCATGATACAAATTCAATAAAATAAAAAATAACACAAACTGTTACAAACCATAATAAAATAACCAAAACTTAAGCTTTAAATAGTACACAAATTGTGTACAAATTTATTAATATAAGCATATTGTCAACTACGAATGTGGTATGAGAAATAAACAAATTTGACAGAATAATTAAAGAATAAGTTCAAAAGAATTTAAAGAACAAATTGAGAAGTTTGATAGAAAATTTAGTTTATATAGGAAGAGTTGATTCAAATTAAACTTTATCTAGTGTAGAGTTTGTTTTCAATAGTTAAGTGAATTCGTAACTTCCATTTGACATTCAAAATTTAAAAATTTAACAGCAATTCAACAAACTTATTTTGGCAAATTTTATCTTTATCTAAAGACTAATTTAAATAACTAGTTTAGGTGTACGCGTGTTGCGCGTGTACCTCACTTTAATGAGTTCAAACATTACATTAAATAGGATATTTGTTTAAATAATAAAGATGAATATAATAGTTAAATTTAATTTTTTTTAGTATGTAAAGATGAAGAATTAATTTATTAAACCTAATTTTTATCAAAAATATTTTTAAAAGTCGATCGACATTCATCTACCATCTGTAAGTTGCAACAAAATAATACAATGATAGAGACATCAAAATAATACAATTAAATCTAATTTTTATATAAAAAAAAATTCTCAAAGTCGTCTGACACTCATCTACCACCTGTAAACAGTAACAAAATAATACGATAATAGAGATATCAAAATAATACAGCTAAACCTAATATTTACATTAAAAAATTCCTCAAATCCGACCAACATTTATCTATCACCTGTAAACTGCAACAAAATAATACGATAAAATTTATATCAAAACAATACAATTAAACTTAAATTTTACACACAAAAATTTCTCAAACCCGATCGAGATTCATCTATGAACTGTAAACTACCACAAAATAACAAACTAATAGAGATATTATGATAATACAATTAAATCTAACCTTTACCTAAGAAATTTTTTTAAAACCAACCCACATTCATCTAGCATATGTAAATTAAAATAAAATAATAAGATAAAAAAGATATCAAAACAATACAATTAAACCTAACCTTTACACAAAAAATTCTTCAAAGTCATTCATCTACGACCTGTAAACTAAAAAAATATATATATAATAGTGATCACAAAGCTTCGATTTTGATCAAACGAATTCTTGTCTGGGCAAAAATTTTGACCCTAAAAAATGATTTTGAATTAAAACAAAGAAGATATATAGATAGACACATGTTGAATTCTATTATATTGACAAAAATAGTGAAAAAGTTGAGGGTTAGAAAATCAAGCATCCACCAATCTAGATATGCTATCGAATCAAGTTAGATAAGTATCAATCATAATCTCTCAATAGGCAAACCGGTTTGTTCTCTAATTTAACGTACATCTCAATATTTATAAAAATATTTCCTTAATAGAGTCCTATTTTAGGAGTATTTTTCTAATTGAACAATAGAAAGAAAAATATTAATTAATTTTCCTACCATATATTTTAGGAGTTCCATATATTTTAAAAAGTCTAGTAGAAAGAAAAATATTAATTAATTCTCCTACCAGATATTTTAGAAGTTTAGTTAGTATAATAAAAAATAATTAAATAATAAATTAAAAAATAGTGGAAAGACAATTTTGTCTAAAGAAGAGTCTTTTAGTGAAGGGTAAAATGTTCAAATCACTTTTCTAAGAGTCTTCACACTTTTAATATATTATAGATATAGATATAAATATAGATTATAGATTTATATCTTTTAAAAAAACCTTTATCCTTTTATAGTATCAATTTAAAGCTATAACAAATTTCAAATTAAATATTTTTTTAGCAAACTTCATACTTTATCTGTAAACTAATTAAAATAAACTTTTTAATTTTATAGATCCAATTTAAAACTATAAAAAATTTAGAATACTTACTCAAAAGAAGTCATCCCTCAAAATAGGTTGAATTGATTTATTTTAAAATTTTAATCTTTATCTTTTACTTTAAATTAATAGTATATCAATTTTAAATAAATTTATCATTAGTTATTTTTAATTATTTTACCATTTGAATTTCTATGCTTTAATAAATAGATAAGTTACGGTAATAAAAAAAACACTTATAACAATAATGTAATCATTCCTATTTTCTTTTTTGATTTATTTAAATACCACTAAATGAACAAATTTTTCTTCCAAAATGCCTAGAAATAAGCATATTTAAATACAAATTAGTTCACATCCATAAAAATACTTATCTAGCAATTGCAGAAATTTTAAATTTAATTTGAGTTAGGTATCTTTCAGTTATAAATAGTTATAAAATCAATATGATAATAAGAATTATTTTTAATAATAATAATAATAATAGTAATAATACTAATAATAAGAATAATAATAATAATTTCTATTATCATTATTATTATTATTATTATTTATGTACCACAACTTCTATTATTGTGTCCTAAATTATTCTTACCACCACCTACTACTACTACTACGTAAGTACTACTATTTCATTTTTTTTATTTTTTTTATTTTTTATTTTTATTATTATTATTATCCTACTTCTATAAACTACGTACATATTACTATCATTGCTTCTACCACTATTACTACTGTTGTTGTTGTTGTTGCTATCCTACTTTTAGTATTAATACTATTGCTCCTAATACTACTACTACTACTACTAATTATTATTATTATTATTATTATTATTATTATTATTATTACTATTATTACTATTATTATTATAATTTTAATAATATTTATCTTTCTCTAATATGTAAATAAATTATATTTAAATATATTTATAGCATTTAAATTTTAAAAGAGATAAACTTGAAATAGTAAATGTCTATTAGAATTCTTTAATAATGGTTTCTATTTTTCAGATAATAAAATATTTTTTTAAAGAAAAAATGTAATTTATATTCAAATACTTAATCTATCAATTCAAAACTTTTATTACAATATCTTTTAAGTTTGTCTTAAACTTGTCACGTGACTTATTCTTATGTTGTTACTTGACTTCTTCAAATGCTTCTACTTTTGCTTTTACATAAATACACACACACACACATATACATACATACATACATACATACATACATACATATATATATATATATATATATATATATATATATATATATATATATATTAAATTAACGAAAGGCAAAGTAAAACAGCTAAGTACTGTCCTCTACTAAAAAATCGTTGACAGTTTATTTTCTGAGATAATATGTGACAAAAAGTAGATAGTATTTGCAAACTATCTAATAAAAAACACATATCTAAATTGTTGATTATGAAAGAAAAGCAACTGAGCATACATGTAACCTTCTAAGTAATTACCTACTTACCTTTTGATATGTTGTTTGATTTTCAACTATCGTTTTCAAAGTTTATTGATTGCTCAGAAACGAATCTCTCTAAAAGGAAACTTGTTAGAATTGTCTGCTAGTCAAAGCAACCTAGCACAATCAAAGAAAACAGATCAACATTCAATATATATATATAAGATAATTTCTTGACAATTATTAAACCCAATGATACAATTTTCTGTAGCTTAACTCTTTATTACCAAATAACACAAAGTTTTTGCAAATCAAATAATTTAAAGTCAAGTTTTGGGTAGTAGTAAATCGCAGACACATATATTAATATAAGCACGATTCAAACATGAAAACAAATCTGATTCAAGAATTAAAAAATAAGTTTAAAAGAGTTTAGGGAATAAAATAAAAAAATTGATTGAAATTAAGTTATGTAGGAAAGAGAATTAAAAATTGACTTTATCTGATATAGAATTAGTTTTCAATTCGAATTCTAGAAAAATATGTAACTTTCAATTCAAATTCAAAAATTTAACAATAATTGAACTATCTATTTTCAGTAAAAAAAAATTATCTTGAAAAAATATTTTAAAAAATAAACTTGATCCTTTTATAGTTTCAATTCAAGCTATTTTTTTCCGAATTCAATTTAAATTATTAAACTTCATCCTTATTTTGAACTTAGAACTTTATTCCTTTTGAATTTAGAACTTTAAAATTTTCTCTTTTTTTTTTTTTTTTAAGTTTTATCCTTTTCTGTTATGCTCATTTTTTAAAAAATACATTGATCCTATAAATAAATTTTAACCCGAAATGCATGTAAGCATTGATATATTATGTAAGTTTTTAAATTTTTGACTTATCCAAGTTCAAGTGGATATGTAAATCAGCTTAATCATTTTCAATTCAAATTTTTAAAAATTATTACTTAGCATGATAGCTAATTTAATAATGTCAAGTAAATTATCATTATTATTATTTTATTTTTTTTAACTTTTTTTTACTCAATTCAAAATCATGTCATCTGTTATATTAATAATTTATTAAAAATTACATTGAGAATTACTACTACTACTATTGCACATACTACGTACTATTACTTCTACTATTATTTATTAATATTGTTGTTGTTGCTGCTGTTATATTTTTATGTTTTATTTAATATTTAAATAAATTATATTCAAATATGTTTCATTTTTAAAGATATAGTTTATAAAGAGTAAAATTATTTCTTAGCATGATACCTAATTTAATAATGTCAAGTGAATAATTATTACACTACTACTATTATTATTAGTATTATTATTTTTACTCAACTCAAAATCATGTCATCTTTTATATTAATAATTTATTAAAAATTACTATGAGAATTACTACTACTATTATTGCACATACTACGTACTATTACTTCTACTATTTATTATTATTATTATTATTATTATTATTATTATTATTATTATTATTATTATTGTAGTTGTTGCTGTTATATTTTTATGTTTTATTTAATATTTAAACGAATTATATTCAAACATGTGTTATTTTAAAAGATAATTCCTCCATTTAAAAAAAAATGACCTACTTTTTTTTTAGTTCATTTAAAAAAGAATGACCTTTTTTCCTTTTTGACAATACTTTAATTTCAACTTTTCACATGGCATGTTTAGAACCATAAGATTAAAAGGGCATTTTGGTACATTTAACACAACTTTAATTTAAGGCCACAAAATTCAAAAGTCTTTTTTATTTTCTTAAACTTTGTGTCAAGTCAAAATAGGTCATTCTTTTTTAAATGGAAGGAGTATAAGTTTATAAAGATTAAAATTATTACTTAGCATGATAGCTAATTTAATAATGTCAATTGAACTACTACTATTACTGCTGCTGCTATTGCTACTACTGCTACTACTGCTATTGCTACTAGTAAATTATAATGTCAAAAAATATTACAAATTGTAATAATTAACAACTTAAATTATCTAAAAGCATATTAAATTGATTATCTAAATTTTATCTATATCACATAAATTGAAATAAAAAGATAATATATATTGGGCCCGTGCTAGCATGGGACGGTGGACATCTAGCGTGTGTGTGTAAATATATATAGTTACATTTTTTGGGCCTCCGATCAAAAACACTTGCCTTTTTTTGCCTATCAAAATTTGAAGGAGTGCAAAATGAGGCTTGAAAGCCCTTGGAGGGATATGCTCCCAAGGTACTTTGGATCCGCCTTTGATCCGCCCTAGCATTTTAAGAGCGGGTCAAAACAGCCCCTAGTGAGTCTTTTCTTGTATTTGTGTCACTTTTGGGCCTTAATGTAATAAGCTTAGTCTTGGACAATAAATAGATGACTTTAGGTCTTTCTTCCTTAGCTTGTTTTTAATTATGATGATGAATTCATGAAAACTCCATTGGGAGTATTGTGTGCTTGGAAAAGCCAATGTTGAACTTTGTTTAGAAACATCGATTGTAAGGAAGATTCAAATCCCCTTTGCGGTCGCGTAAGTGCTAGGTGCTCGTAGGTAATCAATAAGGGAGGTCTTTGGGTTTAATATACCCTTTGGTTGCCCTTTGTTATCTTCTTATGTCTATCTTTCTATCATCTATCCTTTTATCTGTTTACTTCTCGTATTTTCAATTTCGTCAATCCATTAGTGTTTGTGTTCGTTTCTCATCTTCGTAGATTACTCTTGTATCATTTGGTATCAGAGCCGAGCTTAGGATTATTTCCACAATTCTAGTCTTGGGTTTGTTATCTTAAAAATTAACAAAAAACAAGTGTCAAAAATCAAAAATTCCAAAAAAAAGTCACTATTCACATTTTTGGTCTTAGGTCAAAATTTGAGTCCTAGATTTTGTGTTTTCTTGTGCTTCGTGTGTTAGATTTTCATTTCCTAACACTATTAGAGTCCATACATCAAAATTGAGCAAATTCAAAGTGAAATTGAGCCTTATACAATCTTTGGAAACTTGGATTTGAAAAGAAGAAGTTTAAGGTGTGTTGCAAGATTCTTAAGGTGTGTTGCTAGATTTGAAGGGTTGGGTAAAGAATTTGAGCAAAATAATATTTGGAATGAGTTTAGAATGTTGTAAAGTGCATAGGTTTGAAATTTTAACTCATTTCAAGCTAAGGAGAAAAAGTTTAAAAAGTTTGTGTTCTAGCCGTTGTTGAAGAGATTGTTATCTTCAAGAAGAATTTTCAGCTAACATTGGTTGTTTGATCCTTTAAGAAGAAACAAAAGGTGTGGAAAATTGTTTATACTAAAGCATTTCCAAATAATTCCAAGTATATTCCAAAAGAAAGGATAAAGGGGACCAAAAGAGGGGCAAAAATGCCATTCCAAAAGGGCCGGGGGATGATCTGCGCCCCATCTGCCCTTGACCTGCATTGGAATTATTGAAGCAGTCCAAAAGTATGTCAAACCAATAGGGGGACATCCATCTGTGTCCAAGGTGCATTAGGGATGCGCACAATCTGCTAGAGCAGGTCCCCAAACACAGATTAACCCATTCCAACGCAAATCAAGCCTCCAAACACATCTCCAGCTTTCCGATTTCATTTTGCTCAAGGTTTGATTCCTAAGATTCATATTTTTTATTCGTAAACTCTTCTTTTGATTCCTAAACTACTCATTAACTAGTAATTCATGAACTAAGTTGATTGATTAGTTCTTGAGTCCATTTTCTTTCATTGTCCAATTTCTTTCAAGCTTTTCTCATTTTCAATTCTTTGTAATTTCTTGATTCAAGTCCTTAAGTAGTTTTATTTCTTTGATACATTCGAACGAGATCCCACTCCGGCCGTAAAGTAGATATTGACACGTTATTATCGACCGAAGTATAAGTAACTTTCAACATTCCCCGCTCCAATTGTGAGGATCATAAGGTCAGTTCATACGAGTGTTTGTGGGAAGCTTTACTACTAATCTTGTTTGTTAATTTTGTAGGTACAAGGAGATATAAGGGGAAAATATCTTTGATAGCCTTGTATGATTTTTGACTACGATATAGGAGACTATAATTATAGTGAAGAATGTTATGGCTACGAAAAAAATGGAGATTATGGGGGCTATGAATATAGCCATGATCAAATTTGTGGAAGCAGGAACCAATGTATGAATGAAGAGTATAGTAGGAGTCAATGCCTTCCTACTCTATCTATCTTTAAATAAGAACAGGATCCCAAAGTTTACCTTGATTGGGAATAGCCATATGAAAGTATCTTCGAGGATTATGCTATGAGCGAAGCCGAACAAGCTACATATGCCCTTAAGTATATTTAAGGTTCAACCTTAGAATGGTGTAAACTCGCAAAGAATCCTACTCAAACTTGGGGTGCCTTGAAAGAGTTTTTGAGACCAATTTATGTGCCGAAGGGTTATACGAAGCTTTACAATAGTGATCCAAGAAGACAACCATGTTCAAGATGGGTAGAGATTTGTGGAGTTTTGAGATGTGTTCTTAGTATTGATGATTGGTGTCATACAAACTATATAACTCCTCTTTTGGTTAATTATCTAAGGATACCTCGAGTGTTCAAGCATTTTCCATACTTCTTGGAAGGTTATAGAGTCTCCGAGAGCATAAAGGTTTCCTTCACCCGAGATGGGTACTATGAGGAGGTGTGATCTGACATAATCGCCTTGGAACGTGGATACTTATGCTTGTATGATGATTGGTTTGCACAACATAAGATTCCAAATATGCAAAATTAGCCTTAAATTGTATTAGACCAGTGGAGAAACCATCTCTTTCCACCTAACCTTCCCAAATCTTAAGGAAATGTGGTCACTTACTCCAAGCCAAAATAAATTGAGAGACAAAAGATTGAGAAGAGTAAGGGAGTGCAAGGTGGCAACCTAAGAGAGGAAAAATAGAGGTTGTAAGGAGTAAAGTGAGGAGGTTACCACTAATCGGATCTAACATTATTTTTCCTTCTTTTAATAAGGACATGTGTATAGGTACCAACATGGAAAGCGGAAGAAAACAAGTCTAAAAGAGAAGATTCCCTTTGAAGACTTGACGAGGGAAATCTTAATTGAATCCAAAGCTTGTGGAGGGCCTTCACACTAAGATAAAGAAGAATGTGCTCAAGAACTTCAAGGTAAAATAGCTAACTTTTACACTCTTGTGCATGAAAATAATAATTGTGTGGCTAGTATCCCATTAAGTATGATAAGTGGCTTACCTGCATATGAGTCTAATGATTCTTTACCTCTTAATGATGATGTACATATTATGAGTGTAGATACACTTGTTGATCCTATTGATGACTCAATTGACTCTTCTTATAAGACCAATTTGTGTCCGTCTAGTGTTGAATCCATTGTGTTGGATAATAGTACATCATCTTGTCGATATTATGTTGATCAACTTATGTACAAAACTAGTCTATCACTGGAGGATACGTGTAATGTGATTAGAGAAACTCATGCGAATGATGAAATTGAGAATGTTGGTCAAGAAAATAGGAGAGACCCTTTGAGCTTGTCTTTTAGTGAAGATCCTAATGCTTTCTTGGCTCATAGGGATGATCATGTGATTGAAACATCTTTGACACTTGATAATAGTCTTTTAGAGAATGGACGTGCTTGTTCTACATCCTCTCCATGGATAGACCCTTCTCTCTTTAAGAATAATATCTTGTTTGAATATGATGAGCTCACTCCTAGTGAATTACCTAGTGGTGTGGATAGCATTATTGATATAGCTCATCTTGAGGGCTATATTCCATATGAAAATCCACTATGGTGTGAAAACATTCCTCCTAAAGATGAAAATCTCTTCTTGAAAAATGAGAGTACTCTTAAGAAAAAGGAATATGATGTTTTGGAAAGGAATAATCAATTGGGTGATGATAACTTTGACTTGCTTAAATCTGTAAGAAACCCAATAAGTGATTGTTCCTTAGAAAATGATTGTGGATGTGATCCTTTATATGACACCCCACCCTTGTTTGATAGTTATAAGGATGAATCGCTTACTTCTTGTGAATATTTCAGCAATAATTCCTTTTATGTTGGTAGTGGTATATGTTTATATGAGGATTCTTCCATTAAAAGAGAAAGTATCGATTGTTTGGAAATTACTTCCTGTTTTACTTTGTGTGACCTTATTGTCAAGAATATTCCTGATGATGATTTTAAATCTAATAGTGAGTATGTGCATGAGGGTACCTTAGTTGAAGTTTACTTGATTGATACTTTTCTCTACTCCCCCTTTGCTTTTGATAATGTTTATGCTAATGAGGAGATTATAATTTTAGTTTGGGTGAAGCTAGTAGGGAAAAGAGTTTTTTCTAGACCCATGTCTATGGCCACTCTTTCCATTGACCCTGATGCCAAATTTGGATATAGTGACTATGTCACACCCAACTTATTGTTTGGCCTACATAACAAGCAAAGTTTGAATGAAGGTGTTGGTATCCTTTCCTATAATGGAAATTCTTTCTTGGGGATTCACAATCCACTTGAGGGACCAACATTGTGTAAGGGAAAGAACTCCAACCAAGATGAAGGGTTTTTAAAGAAGGGGAGTAGAGAAAAACTCCACGAGAGTTCACTATTATGTGTTTTCATTCTTGACCAAGGTTCCACTACTTGTAGGTCAAGAAGAGAGTCTTCTCTTAAAACTACTTTGGATGAATTCTATTTATGTGACACCCTTCTTTAATACTTGAGTGGAATTGGTGGCCTCCTTCTCCAAGGTGGTATCACTCTTGAGAACTCGAGGGCAATTATGTCATTATCTTCTCTGGGTGTTACTTATATACTTGCATCCTTGATTGACACACTTGTATATAATTTGTGTGAATTCCAACTTGTGGATGCCAAGTTGATTATTTGTTTGTTGAAGAGCCCATGGATGCTAAGGAATTTTTGTCACCTTCATAGGGTTGGACAATTTGAAGTATCTTGGGGGGCTCTTGGGAGCATGCTTACCTTTGTTAATAGATATAAACAAACTATTAAGGGCATAACCCCATTAATGAAATTCTTTTCTTT
>NW_025894000.1:0-5391 GCF_002878395.1 Capsicum annuum | reverse complement strand
AATATTAATTAATAAAATAAATATAATTAAATTACTATATCAATAATTATTTTTTTAATAGATAAGGTAAACCAAAATGTAATATCAGAAGGAGTAGTAGTTGAACTTGGAGCTTGTGCCACTTTTTATATTCCATCACTTTTATGAGCTTCATTCAGTTAACATGTGCAACTTTTTTTAAAAATCGATAAGAAAATTGTTATTCCATCTACTTTGGCACCTGAGATATTTTGTCCCTTTACATTGCTTCTAAGTTCTAAAGCTATATGAAATAAACTTTGGTGAATATTTCTTTGTTTGGTAACTGTCATAAAATTTGGAATTCTTTAGGGCGATTGGTCATGATTTCAAATTAGGTCAATTTGAAACTAAATTTTTATTTAGACATGCATTTTGAATCTCAAAAGTTTTATCAACTCTAAAATTTATGAAAACTATTAAAAATTTGAATTTAAAATTTTTATATCAGAATCAAACTTGGTACATCATGAATTTTGCTACTGTCGAAGTCCTCCAACTCATATGGAAACAAGCTTTTGTCCACACGCTGATGGAGACTACCACATAAAGCTAAGTTAGAAGCCAACACATAATTTCTTGATCCAATACATCTTTTAATGCTATTCAAATTGAAATTGGTCCTTGATCTATTTTCAAGTTTGAAACCTACAAAAAAATGTACAATGTGAATCTAACAGCTTCATTTTTTAAAATATTAAAATATCAGAATTAAAGAAAAATGACTGTCATTCTAATCATTATACATCCCACATACTATAATCTTTCTTCCATGAAGATTATTGGTTCAAATAATTGATGTTCGAATGTCACATGTAAACTTTGAATTATAATGCATATGGATCAGGATTTTGAATATTGTAATTTTACAGAGAAGTTAAAGAAATATATCTGATGCAAAAAACATCAGCGTACAGAAAAGCGAAAGCATTTGTAGAAAATTGGTTTATGTCTTCTTACTATATCCTTACGTTACCACAACCTTTAGTGATGAAGAAAATGTAGAGAGTATGTGATGACTTTATGAACGGAGGGAGAACTAATTTATAGAGGTTAAGATTAATATGTCCATCAAGTAATTGGTATACAAACAAGATCTATTTTTTAATTATAGTTATTTACATGGGTCTCAAGTAAATCTGGCCATAAATAAGATGATATTTTTACACTCATTTTCAAATTTTTAACAGCCTCAACGAAGTACTGAAAATTTTGTTTTGAGAGTTTATGAAGTTTCTATATATAAACAACTACTTTATTTTGGGGACAGAAATGTATGTGAAGAGGTGTATTATATGTATGAAATTGATATGTAAAATGCTACATACTAATGTAGTAATCTTATTAATGGTATTTACTGAATGAAAATGGTATAAAATCTAATATTTATAATTTAATTTAACTAATCATGTTGAAACGTATTTATTGTTAGGTCCAAGGTTTCACCTACTAATTTTGATGATAACAAACTAATAAAATTTAATAAAGGAACATTTAGTTGAGGTAAATTTATTTTTGGTATAGGCTTATATGATGAAGAAAGATTTTTTAAAGATCTAAAAAAACATGAAAACGAAGATATCATGAAAGAAAAAAGTTTGTCCAAATCAAGAAGATGGATGTGTATACATTCAAATCAAGATCCAAGAAATTTAGGAAAAAGAATCTCTAGTTAAATACTCAAAAAGAAAGAAGCATCTCACAAAATTTACCAAAGGAAAGAAAGATTGCTGGAAGATCACTACAAGGAAGAAAGAGATATTCAAAAAAATCAAGAGGCATTCCAGGAAAGGAGAAAGATTTGATGTATTAAATAAATTGATTAAATCATAGAATTGTTGCATCTCTCTTTCATGTATATATTGTACTTGGTTAGATTTTTCTTTTAGTCTTTACTTATTTTGGAAATTGGATATCCTTATTCATTTTTCTAAGAAGAAAAAATCTTTTGGGTTGTCTTCTATCTTCCAACGGCTAGTAGTAGTCCCAATCGCTACTATATTGAAAGTCAAAGAAAGAGATATACACTTATCTCAACTTTTTCTAGTTCTTTGCTCTATTGAAGCATTGTATTCTCTTAAAGTTTATTGTGTACTTAAAAAGAGAGGAGAAAAACACATAGTTGGTGAGACATTGTATTGAAGTAAGAAAGAAAGAAAAAAGTATGAGTCATTGTCAAAAATCTTGACTCACTCTTGTACTTTGATTTTATTCACAAAAAAACTAATAGAATCCATCGCAATCCAAGGGGATTGGAGTAAAACCTATTAGATGTCCTAACCAATATAAAATATCTGGTGTTATTTACCTTCAACACTTTATTTTCTAAAGTTGTTGTTACTGTAATCAATAATCGACTGTTTATCTAAGAAAGTCGATTGTCTGATCGAAAAAAGAGTAATACATCCCCCCTCTTACTACTTTTATTTATATCAAGTTCATACATTAAGCAATATTCTTCTTAGAAATTAGTATCAAATTTTTTTTTTATTATGAGAATTGATATGTAAAATAAAATGTATTACTATGGAAAACTAGTATTTTGCGTAATGAAACATGAGAATTTTTATTCATTTGCATGATTCTAATTTTCAAACTAAAAAAAATTGTATTTTAATAAAGTTTTGAAGAAGAAGAAGATAAATAACCAGGGCATCAATTAGCGAGAGAGAATATTTACTATATTTTAATGGAGTTCTGAAGAAAGAAGAAATATACTGAAGGCATTAATGAAAGAGAATCATTGCTTTAGCCAACTAAATTTAAGAAATTTTGGGGATTGATATCTCACCCCATTTTGATGAATTTTTTCTTAACGATTAAGATCAAGTAATCTAGATAATTTATGTTTCACTCAGAATTTGATTTTTGATCTTTGAAGAAAAAAAAGAAAAAAGAAAAGTACACATTCCAAAAAGAAGAAGAAGAAAAGGGGCTTGATGAGTCCACCAAGATACTAGGGACCAGGTCCCTTAACAGATTTGTACAACAGATTAACAAGAGATGAATTTAGGTGTAGAAAAATAAACAACACCAAGGGCCAAGAGACAAGGTTCCTTGACAGACAGTTGCAACACTTTTAAAGAACATTGAAATTAGATGCAAGTATAGTAAATGGAATACAATATTTACGTGTAAACCTCCTTACTCAAAAGAGGAAAAACCACGACTTGTCTTATAGGATTTTCAACAACTCCACTAATTTTAAAGTCAAATGTGATTACAGATTTCAATAATCACAAGGATTAAACTCTTAATCCTAATTTCTTGTAATAACACTATTACCAGACTGATGTAGTAACTCTACCACACCCTCGCGTCGACTAACTTTAGTCAACACTCTTAAATAACTCTACACAAGACTTGTGCAACAACTCTACTACAAACTTCAAGCCAACTAACTCTAGTTAACACTCCTAGGCAACTCTACCGAAGAGAAACACCAAGAATGGTGAAAACAAACTTCACTAAAATAATAGATGATTCGACTAACTAACTCTAGTTAATGCGACTCAACCTAAAGACTTAGATAAGTGAAATATCTACTATCCTTTATAACATATGAGTAGATTTAAAATTTAAGAACGAAAGACATAAGACTAAAAAATACAACAAAGTCTATAGCTACAATTTGATCAGGTCCCTTTATTGAAAATGAGCAATGTTATTTGGATGATGGCATATGTTTTGAAAGTTGAATCTTTTTGATTGGAAAGGATAGATTTTTCTATCATATAATGATCTATAATATATATATATGTATATATATATATATATGGAGAAAATATGAGGAAAAAATTAGAAAGTTTCTCATTGGTTAAAATAAAAGTTATTGCTTCTCTACTGTTGTGCACCAACTTTTCTGTAAAAAATATAGCTGTCAGTTGTACTGTTGACTACTAGAAAGTTCAACGATCGAGGGATCTGGTCCCTCATCTGGTTCCTCTGAGGGAAAATCTAGAAAGCTTCTTATTAGTCAAGATAAAAGTTGTTGCTCCTCTATTGTTTTGCACCAACTTTCCTGCAAAAAAGTACAATTGCCAACTGTATTGTTGACTACCAAAAAGTTCAACAACTTATGGACTTGGTCCCTCATCTATTCCTAATGAAATAAGACCAATTCGAAACATAGTTACAACTTATTTCCCCTTAGAATCTAATGTTCTTATTTCTTCTAAGGTTGCTCTAGTATGAGTACCTGATTCTTCATGTGGTCCCTCAATAGGTTTTACAAATCATCAAAATAAAGCATAGTATCATAGTAACTATGAATCATCAATTTCTCCCTCTTTGATGTTGACAAACACATGAAATAAGTTCCTTTTTGAGGACCAAATTTACTCAAAAATATCCACACATACTTGACTTCATGAACCAGTTTTAATTCTCTACTACAATGTTGTCAAACACTAGTTGACCATGTACTCATTCATATCAGGTACCAAGAGCCTCCGTGAAGTTTGTCATTCATCAAAACTACATATATATTAATTTCTCCCTTTTTGATAATAACACTCTATTTCCCTATTTATCAGCTCCCTCCAGTTATATTCCTCAATTCAACCAGATTCCCTTAGCTAATACACACATATTCAATCATATTCCCCCTATCAATTATCAGTTCAGGCCTTAATCATGAATTAGCTACCTATCATTAACACAAATCTTTCCTATTTTGGCACCATAAACAATTAAGAATAATAAGTCAAGTGAAATAAAGTGCACACTAGGGTAATTCTTGATCACTAGAGCAACACTAACATGAATGAACAAAGACAAAATAAGAAAGAAAAGATGGTATAAAAATCAAAACATTTCATTTATAATATATTCGAACAAGATCATAAATATTTCATCAAATAGAAATGCATTAAAACTGTTCACATTAGCCGCAGAACCAAAAAAGAAAGAGGATACAATAGAATATGAGACAAGGAGGATTAAAAGGTAGGAGAGCTGGAGGCAAGGGAGCAGAAGACCAAGTTTAGGCTCTTATTTTCAATAGTATGAGCGCAGAAAATTTGCTTGATCAAGTACTTAACTTCAGCACTTAATGTACTGACATGTGCTCTCAGTCCTTTACTCTACACACAGAGCATCAGTAGTACCAAGTCCCTTAGTAGAGCTTTGCTACACGACATCCGTCAACTTACTAAATGACTCCATGAATAATAGGTCTATTGCGGAAGAAATAATGCTCTTTTTCGTATAAGGTTGTGCCAGTTATCATCCAATGTGTGCCACAAACATAAGAGTGACGGTTTATTTATTTGAGACCTGGTCCCCTCCATAGACACATCTAGAATCTGTCAAATCTTGTCTCACGAATATTAATTAATAAAATAAATATAATTAAATTACTATATCAATAAT
>NW_025893999.1:0-1277 GCF_002878395.1 Capsicum annuum | reverse complement strand
ACCCAGATCATTATTTATAAGGAGTTATGATTGTTTGAAGTTGACCCTAAAATTCGCCTGGCCTCAGTATTTTTTTCCTGTATATTTACTGTTCACCACTATTCATGGTTAGATCGGAATGATCATAACTCATCGCTCGAGTGTCCGTTTTGGATGATCCACATATCGTTGGAAATATTATTCAATGATCTACGCGATGACGGGTCGCATATCCAAAAATTCCACACAAAAAAATTATTAATCACGATAAAGAACAGAATTCAAACACATTTTCGTCTGAGATCTTAACGGACTCTTGGAAAGATAAAAAGGCTTTAACGATGACACATTTGGGAGCGAAATATTTAACGGGAAAACTCGGGGTATCACACCAGCCTTTAAATTGAATTCCTACGTTGTTTCTCTTTAACGATTTTAAACCAACAATTGGTATCAAAGCTTTAATCTTAAGGGACCTGTAAGTGTTTGCATCAATATGATCCAGTGGATACCATGAATGGAGAAACAAATTTTTCTTTAATGGCACCACCAATTTTCGATGGAGAAAGTTATCAAATATGGGAATTTAGAATTCGGATATATCTGCAACCTTTGGATCTATGGGAAGCTGTTGAAGATGAATATGAGATAGCTCCCTTGTCGGACAATCCCACGATGGCGTAGATTAAAAATCACAAGGAGAGGAAAACCGTAAAATCAAAGGCATTGGCATGCTTATTTACTGTAGTTTCATCTAATATCTTCACTCGTATCATGTCTCTAGAATCAGCGAAAGAAGTATGGGATTATATCAAGGCTGAGTATGAAGGAGATAAAAGGATTCGAGGGATGCAAGTGTTGAATCTGGTACGTGAGTTTGAGATGCAAAGGATGAAAGAAAGTGAAACCATAAAGAGTGCTCTGATAGACTCCTTAATTTAGCAAATCGCATCAGATTGTTGGGTTCCGCTTTCAATGATTCAAGGATAGTTGAGAAAATCCTAGTAGCGGCACCTGAAAGATTTGAGGCTACCATAAAAACCTTAGAAAATACTACGGACTTGTCCAAGATAAGACTTGCAGAGCTCTTAAGTGATTTTCAAGCTCAAGAGCAACTACGTGTTATGAGACAAGGAGGAGCTCTCGAAGGTGCCTTACCAGCCAAGCATCTTGATGATAGACATTCTAAGAAGAAGAAGAATAAGACGTACCAACCAACTGATGAAAAAGGTGCAGCGCACAACAACAAAAACAAAACAGGTGGTTTCAAAGGAAACTACCCTCCTTGTAAGCATTGC
>NW_025893998.1:0-6945 GCF_002878395.1 Capsicum annuum | reverse complement strand
TTTGCATTTAGTATGATTATACATCTATATTCCCATCATTATAAGATACAGATTTAGTAAAAGGTAGATAGGATTAGCTTAAAGCTACTAGTAGTCTTGAGCATCGTATGATATCTCAGGACCAGGTTTCGAGGCATTACATAATCACCTTCCTATGCTACATCAAAACACAACCAAATCCCACCTTAGTGCATCATATTAAACAACAAACCTCTCACTGTCCTCAGATAATGTCAAAACCAAAGCCAAAGTTAGCTTATCTTTCAACTTCTCAAAACTCCCCTCACGAATATTCGACCAAGAAAACTTCACCCTTTTTGTGTCAACCTAATCAAAGAAGCAGCTATCTTTGAAAAGATCACCAAAAACCATAGATAATACATAGCCAAACCTAAGAAGCTCTGAATGTCAGATGGATTCATGGGTCTAGGCCACCTTTTAACCACAACAACCTTTGGAGGATCCACCATAATTGCTTTGGTAGAAATAATATGATCTAGAAAAGTCACAGCATTCAACAAAAATTCACACTTGGAGAACTTCGCATACAACTGTTTTTCCTTCAAGGTCTGCTTTACCACACAGACATGATTAACATGATCCACGTCATCTTTTGGAATAAACCAGAATATCATCAATAAAAAAATAACAAAGAGATCAAATAACTGCCTAAAAACTTAATTCATTAAGTCCATAAATGACATTGGGGCATTAGTCAATCCAAATAACATTATTAAGAATTCAAAGTTCTCATACCTAGTACAAAAAGACATATTAGGGATATCCACCTCCCTAATCTTAAGTTGATGATACCCAGACTGAAGATCTATCTTTGAAAAGAACTTGGTACCTTGCAATAGATCAAAAAAGTCATCTGTCCTTGGAAGAGTATACTTGTACTTAATCGTTACCTTATTCAACTGCCGATAGTCAATGTACATCTGGAGAGAACCATCCTTCTTGCACACAAACAACATCGATGCCCCCATAGAGATACACTAGGATAAATAAACCTTTTATCCAGAAGATCATTAAGTTGCTCTATGAATTCCCTCAACTTAGCCAAAGCCATTCTATCAGGAGGAATAGATATTGTATGAGTGTTCAGAACCAAGTCAATACCAAAATCTATTTCCCTATTCGAAGGAACACTAGGAAGATTTTTTTGAAAGACATTAGGAAACTCATTTACTTCCTGAAATAAATGAAAAGAAGGACCTTCCGAGTCAAAATCTTTAACTTGGACCAAGTTATAAAGATAACCTTTATAGATTAACCTCTGATCTCTAAGACAACAAATAAGTTTGTCCCAGGAATTGGGGAACCACCCTCCCACTCAATAGATAGTTCACCAAGGAACATAAAGGCAATCATACAAGTCTGATTATCCAAGGACATGTAACAAGAGTGTAACCAATTCATCCCTAAAGTAGCATCAAAATTCACCATAACAAGTTCAAACAAATCTACAAAACTCTTCCTACCACTAATAAATACCATATACCCCCTATCAAGTCTCTTAGCAATAACTGAGTAACCTACTAGGATAGAAATAGAAAAAAGATTCGAAATAGCCTCAGGATTAAAACCAATACATATAGCCCCAAATGGGGTCTCATAGGAAAAAGTGGACCCGGGATCAAGCAGATAATACACATCACAAGGAAAGAGTAGTAACATACCAGTAATGACATCAAGTGATGCCTTAGATTCGTGCTGAGATGCAAGAGCATACAAACTATTCTAGACAGTGACGGAGCCGAAAGTAGGAGTAGATAATAAAACCACACCAATAGGTGTAGGAGCAGAAGATGAAGCACCTAAAGTTTTAACTGCTCTCGAAGCTCCCTTACCAACTAGACAATTCTTGAGCATATGGCCTGGCTGGATATATTTAAAACACTTGTCCCTTCCTTCATCAAAATAACCCTGATGAAGATGACCACAGAATCAACAAGGAGGGTATGAAGTAATAGAATAACCCCCACTTACCTGAGATTGGGAACCCTATGCTTTAAAATTATCACAACATTGATGAAGCCTATCACCCGAATTTCTCAGGTAAGGAATTCTAGAAGTAGAGTAGGAACCAGAAATCCTCCACTTCTTTTATAGCCATTTACCTCCATCCTTACTACTTTATGACTAAGTACCCCTTTATCTAAAAAACCTACTCCTCTTACCCTACCTATCTCCAAACTCTACCTATTTTATCTTCTCATCCTCCACCTATTGCATATGGATAACTAATCTCAAAATGTCCATATCCTTGATCAGTAAAGTTCTCATGCTTTCAAAGACCAAATGACAATTAAATCCAAAAGTGCACTTTCTTATCCTAGCTCTTATGTTAGCCACCAAATCGGGTGCATACCTTGAAAGTTGATAGAACTTTAAGGCATATTCCTTGACATACATTGTCCCTTTCTTAAGATTCACAAACTCCTCCATATTTTCTTCCCTCAGCTCTTGTGGAAAGAAACAACTAGAAAATACCAGAAAAAGTATCCTATAAGGATGACTCCTCCACAACTTCTCTATCCCTATCCCATTTTTTATACCATTGGTACACAATATTATAGAGTTAATAAGCTGTAAAGATTACATCATCCATATTAGTAGCCTGAATCACCCTAAATATCTTCTCAATTTCATCCAAGAAACCCTGAGGATTCTCCTCCACCTTTACACCAGTAAATGTAGGAGGATTTAGTTTCATAAACTAGCTAACCCTTACGATCTCAGAAGATAACCCACCAAACACATACCACTCAGTATGGATTGTACATATGACCTACGTGTTTTATAAGTGATATCCAACTACTAGACTCATCTTACAGACCATACTTATGGTCCATAAAATGACCTAAACAGGGACTGTTATTGGTATCTTCAAACATTGAAAGAACAAGGAGCATGTATAGCCATAAGATAAACCTATGGACCATACATTATATTTTGGTTGTAACCTTAACAAAGTTGAGCTATTTTTAAGGCATAGGTACCTATGTTGTAATGATGTGTGAGCAAAAGCTAACATATTTAATGCTTTTTACCTCAAAATAATTATGAATTCTGAAGCAAATCTTGTTGTTTTTATATGTTTTCTCATGATATTGTAGTAAAAGGCTGAGGGAATGGAAATAAATGACAATAGAGTAAAAGACTTGAAAATCTAAGCAAAAGAGAAGAAAACATGGCTGATGACATTCGTGATAAGTCTTCATTCTTGTGATAGCCTATTAGAAGCAGCGTCATCCTTAACCAGGGAATTGTAGATGAGAAGCAGCTCTGACGATGTCTGTGATATGGCATCAAGTGGGTGATAAGGCATCAAGAATGACGTCATCCTTAAGCAGAAAATCAGCGATAGAAGAAGACATCTAACGACGTTGGTGATACACTGTTAGATCCTTGACATAGCGTTAGATTCATCGTCATCCAAAGGTAGAGAATTAAAGACACTGGAGCAAGTCTGACACCATCTGTGATAGGGCGTCAGACTCTTGACGCGGCATTGGGTGTTACCTAATCCGAGAATTAATTGAATTTGCTATTTTATTTTCTTAATTAGGCTTTAGTATAAATAGCATATTTTAGGGTTTATTTGGGGAGTCCTTTTTTTTTTACTTTTGGAGATTTTTATTTTCTTCAACACTTATCAACTATTTATGGATTCCTATTTTCGAGATTAAATTAAAGAAATAACTTATTTATTTTCATCCATTCATAAGTTTATCCTTACTATCATGAATTCAACTTTGTATTTCGTTCATCAAATAATGAGTGGATAATTTCTTTAGCCGGAGTTATAGGATCCATGGACTAGGGTTTGATAGGTTACTAGGTATTTAAAGGATTCAAAGAGTGGTAGGACGTCTTGAAATTCTATTATATTAACTAAAATCTACTGGTTGCAAACATTAGGTTATGTCTTAGGTTTTATTTGCTTCTAACGGAGAAATAGACTAGAGCTCGTGAATTATCAATAGAGACTCGGAAGCTACCAACCTTTTGTTTAATGATCAATTTCGTAACTGGATTGATCTACCTGAGATAAAATCCTATTGCAAATCGATAAGTTATCTAAGTTCGAGAGAATTAGAAGATAAATTGTCTGGTGAGGACTAGAGATAAGTCATATAGTATCGTCATTAGGGATATTCGATTGTTTCTACTTACTTCAAGAATCCCAAGAATTACCTAGTATCTGTGAATTCCCAAAACCCATGGTGAACATAACTTTGGTTTCCCATTTAGACTAATTTCAAACACTGAAATTAAAGTGACCAAAAAAATTATTTGCTAATCTCCAAAACCCCCTATTTTATCTTTTTATATATATTGTTTGAATTTAACTTGTATATTTAGTTTCAAACTAGTTTAATCACCACTCACATTGTTCCTTGTGGGATTCAATCCTAACCTAGTTGGGTTTTATATTGACAACGATTTTTTACACCCATTCAAGAGTGTAATTTGAGTGTTATCAAAAATGGTGCCGTTGTCAAGGAACAATTTGAAGTATTGAGTTGGTTTGGAATTTTAGCCTACTAGCTTGAATTCAAACTTGTAAATATTTGTTTTTAGTTTTCTTTTATTTCTTATGTTAGGTAGATTTTTATTTTAGTTTACTTATTACTATGGCATCATGGAATGAACATGATCTTGGTAGTTGGAAAACTTATCTTAATGATCCATGTCCATATTGTGATGGACCTCACTTTTGGTAAGATTGTAGATATGCTCTCCGGAGAGAGATGTGTACACCACCTCTATCCTACTGAGAGTATGATTGTTCTTTATATGGTGGTTGAGATGGACATTAGAGTGATTGCCTAAATGCCCCCTCCCCTATTGTGCTAACCCAAATTCTAGTTCTTCTTATGAGTTTGATAGGTCTTATGGTCAAGAAAAGGAAGAACGAAGCACCGGTAAGAGTGGAATTAAAGCTATATTTCAAAGAATGTTGGATCTCCAGAAAGAAATATATGATATCATATGTGACATGCATCAATACATGAAGCCGATCATTCATGAGGAGATAGCTATAGAGGTTAATTATTCAAAGCATTCTTCTATATTATGTTTAGATGATATCTTGTATGTGAAATCATTTAACATAATGGAAGAGTGTGAAGATGAGAAGCAAGAATCCTAAACTGATGATGAGCTTGATGTTGATCTTCCATTAGAGATTTCCCAACCAACCAAACCATTAATGAACGAAGATTCCAAAGATGAGGAAATGATACTAGAACTGAAAGAAGAAATTAAGAACAATCCTTGTAAAGACTCTAGTCCATTTCAGGGGAAAGATACTAATAAAGATGCTACTCCAAAATTTAGGGTCCCTCCTCATTCGAACCAGTTTTCAATATTATGCTTGGTGGATGTGATGAAAGTCGAACCACCTAAGAAAACAATGAATTTGGAAAACGAGGAGAAAAATTCTTACATTTTGGAGTTTATCTTTCCAAAAGGGTACACTACAACCCTATTTTTGAAGTCCAAGAAGCGTACAGATCGATATCCATTTAGTGGCTTTTTAAGATCCTCATCATTGCCTAATGAGCCCACACAAAAGTTCGATGCAAAATTAGGTAAGCAGTTTAAGTCTTTGAAGTGGCGTGATAGAGCATTCCTTATCATGCCCTCATATTTACCCAACGTACCTAAAAGATGTAAAGATCAAAAGATGGGCCGACAATTTAAATCATCAAATTAGAGGGATAAAGGATGACTGGATGTCGTTATGCCACGACACTAAATTAGGCGCTTCTTGTGAGGCAACCCAAGGTATTTTGTTATTTGTATTCGTATTATATGATTGACATCAGATCTTTGCACCCATGGTGCCACAGGTATGTTTCTAACTCTCTTGTTTTGGTTTGATACGTTGGGGACATTGCATGATTTTAAGTTGAGGGTGTTGGGGCTACTTGCGGGTGTTAATGTCCTCCTGGGGGTTTTGTTGTTGTGCCTCTTTTCCCCAGAGTCTTGTTCCTAGTATAGCCACCATGTTTAGGCGTATTGCGCTTGTTTTATGATGTGTTTTAGTTGACTAGGAGAAATACAAGTAACTAAGGTAATTAACTTGTTTTTGAGATTTTTTAGCACCTCTCCATTGGTATGATATATTACTATGTGAATTGCATCCATTTGTGACCAAGGTGTATCTTTTTATGGCATCAGTCGGGCAACTTAATAACCTTTGTTAAACAGGTGCATGAACTGGATATGTAGTGATATGCGAGATACTTGTGTGCCTTGTATATGTAATGTCTTACTCAGTTCCCATTGTGTATTGAATCTAGAACCCTCCGTGTTAGTCATGCCATGGTCAAAGAATAGGAGTTAGGAAACGATCATTGGCCATTTTTTATTTTATCCCACTTTAGCCAAAATGATCTTCCCTATGTGCATAATATCTCTTGATCTCTATTTTGAGTCTAATTAGCCTATTTCTTTCTACGACACCTCTCACCTTTCTGTTTACATCATAATGAATCTGTTTTGGCCTTGGTCTTTCTTGTATACTGTGCACCTTAAATTAGGCAAACATCCTAAGTTGAGGGTGTCTATCATAGGGGTACGTGATACAAAATGAGTATAAAGAGAGGAAGAATAAAAGAAAAGAATAAAAAGTTAGGTGCGGTGAGAAAGGAATAAGAAATGAGAAAGTTGTGTAAAAGATGATAAAAAGATAATGTTATAATTGAAAAAACTGCATCCATCTTGAGCATGTGTGATCAATAAAAGAGAGGAAGAAAAGAAGGTTGGGAGTTGAAACCCCAAGAGTTTAGTGTAGTGTCAAGGAGGCATATTCACTCTAAAATATCCATGAATATCATACCAGCCCCTAACCTACGTTACAAGCTTAAGAAAAGCCCTATAGTGATCCTAACTGACCTGTCTGATGACTTAGGTACTGACTATAAGGGC
>NW_025893997.1:0-4756 GCF_002878395.1 Capsicum annuum | reverse complement strand
TCATAACACAACCCACAACCATTTGGAACTTCGCGTTTGTCATTAAAATAAGGGCATGCAAGAGGTTGATATTCTTGGGTAGATGGATTCCACAAAACATATACTTTGTATGCCCCAGGGTTCATTAAAAGCAACAAGCCATCACACGAGCACAAGATTACAGCTTTTCGGAATTTTTCTGGAGGAAAAACTTGCTTTGTTATCGTAACTAATTGGGAAGTTTCCAAGTCTCTAAACTCAAATTCATTACTATAAAATTTAGTACTATAACATTTGCGTAACAATAGCTTTTCACGACCCAACGCTTTGCATTGATCGCGATGAGTTCTCCTGAATTCATTATCAAAGATCATGACATCCCACGCCTTATAAACAGATTTAAAACGTAACAAAGATTTAACCGGTACCCTAGCAAGGATGAGAAATAGGATATCACTAGGAATATTGCAAGCAATATTATCGAAGGCTAATTTCTTTTTTGCCATTATAATATGTAATTGGACAATAATGGGTATACTAGGGTTTTAATAATATCGTGAAGGAGGAATAAATATACTAGGGAAAAGGTTTTATGTTAGGGTTTAGTTCCAAAAATATATTTTGACCATGTATATACCAACTCAAAAAATAAAATATGATTAAATTAATTCAATATTTTAAATTAAAACTTAGATATTGAAAAACTAATACTGAAAGTGCCATATTAACAATTTCCAGCCTTCTTGTTCCATGATCGATATGTCCAATCTTAGACTCTCTTTTCTGCCGCCATAAAAACAAAGGCAACTTTTGATACTAGTCAAACGAAAGCAAGCGTTCTCACTTCTCACCTATAAAATCTGGTATAAGAAGTTCTTTCAATTCATTTGACTTTCCATCGAAGTATATGATTATAGAATTTCTAATTACATAGTATGTCCACAAAGCCACGAGACAAGGAAAAATTTTGTACTAATGTTACTACTCTACGAAGAGAATTTGCTTTCTCTATCCAACAATTGTTATTCAGAGAGTAGATAGAATAATTCAACTTATAGATAAATATAATCTTGCAATTATGAATATTAGAATCATAACACAACCCACAATCATTTGGAACTTCGCATTTGTCATGCAGAAGAGAAAGCAGAAAGAAAGCACCTCAGATGATCACTCCTCTACGTTGCAGTGGTGGAGTCAGGATATTCACGAAGGGGGTTTATAAGTGAACATACGAACTAACCGAAGGGGATTCAACATCTAATATATATACATAAAAATAATTTTAACCATGCATATATAGCATAATTTTTCACCGAAGTTCGGATGAACCCCCTTGGCAAAGGGTAGATCCGCCTTTGCTACCTTGCTACAACTGATGGCCGTACATGGGCAAACGTTTTACTTCTTTCAATTACTCAAAATAAATATTGTATATATCTTTAATAAAAGCGCGTATATAATTAGAAGTAAATATTTATATGATACACTTCCGACAACATATTGATGCATAATAAAAGTGTTAACCTCAATTTATTTGTGATTAATCAATTGGGTTATTGAGAGAATAATTTCATCTTAAATAATAAATGTAAAAGATCATCCAACTTTTGAAAAATAATAAATCGTATGTTATGTTAAAATGGTAGAAGTTATTCCTTAATTATTCTTGTTTTTTTTTAAGCTTAGAATTTAAATTGAAATTTTCATCCATATTGTATTCTTCCGAGATAGGTCACAACCTATCAAGCAAAAATTATGATAGAATCTCAAAATTTAATGATAGAATCTTAAAATACCACAAAGCACACATAAAAAATCACATAATGTAGATGTAGATAAAGCCATTGACGGGGATTTATTAATATTATTTTTGGCTTCAACGTCTGAAGTATCATTAATTTTTAAGTTAAATTAGATTAGAATAAATTAATTTTTAAAATTAATATTTAGACATTCAAAAATGGTAGAAAAATACTATAAGCTGCAAGTTTTCTCATATCATAAAAACTAGATTTTAAAATTTGATCAGATTTTATATGATTGAACTATTAAAAAGAAAGTTATGACAATGAAAAAGAAACTGAGAGAATATTTTTGTGGTGGAATCTGTGGCCTTTAATTTTTGTCACCTAAATTTTCGCAGGACAAGACTTCTCTAAGGTATAATTTTATTAAACTCGTGTATTGCGAATTTTCCCTTGCCTCGTGATTTTTGTTTTTTCCGCCATTGAGGGCAATTTCCACTACATTTTTTTTAATATTAAAGAATAGTGATTTTGAGGGGCAAAAATAAAAGACTACTTCGAAATAGAGATATTATTTGTACAAATATTGCAAAATATAAGAAGCATAGGGGACATGATTAATATGAAATAAACCCAAGTAAACCCTAGTACAAAATATAATTAAGAAATATAAGAACCAGAGGGGACATGATTAATATGAAATAAACCCTAACAAAAGTCATACTTTGGGAACACAGGACACAAATATATAGGATTTTTATTCTTTTCTTTTTTACCTAAAACATGTTTGGACAAATAATTAAAGGAAAATAATTTATCCTTTTATCTTACAACAACGATTTTTTTTTTTAATTTAAATTTTTGGTGGCCTTTTGGACCTTTTATTGATCAGATGAAATATTTACAACAATTCTAATCTGGCCAAGCAGCCCAAAAACTATTCAAAACGTGGCTAGTCGGATATACTATTTACGCTTTATAGTCATTCATAATTTGGGTCATTTTGGCCTACACAGTCTATATACAATACTAATACAGTATTCAACTTGGGCAGTTCGGCATTTTTAAAAATATTTCAATTTTTTTTACTACAATTTTTTAGTTGATCAAATATTCTGGTCTTTTTAATTATTTAAAAATAATAATTAAATTATATAAAAATGATATAATTATTAAATAGAATATGTATCTATATAAGCCATAGGTATAGAAATTGTATAGTTCTATCAAATATGTATATGTATAAAATATATATATAAAATATATAGAAAGTTTATGAAAATTATATAATTGTGTATAAAACGTGCAAAAAAAATGTAGAGTAATTGTATAAATTGTGTATCTAAATTATATAATTTTCGTATAAGATATGTATAAAAACTGTATAGAAGGTGTGTAGAAATGGTATAAAACAATACATTAAATTGAAATGATTAGAAAGTAGAATTTAAATTTCATGAAAATAGTTTAATTTGAAATGTCGTTTTTATCATTTCCCCTAAAAACTATTAAATTCGAAACCCGGCCCAAACCGGAAGTAGTCCCTTTAGAATGGAAAGTAGTCCTAAGCAGTAAGCACCTCATTCCACCAGAACCTCAAGTTTTGCTTCCATCTATCCTAACAAGAACATTCACTCTTTGCAGGTAAATAGAGCTCCTCATATATGATGACTAATTTTCTTCTCCTATTTCTTGATGGAATTATTTTCAACATGAAATAAACTCTATTAGAAAGCCTTACAATTTGGGAGAACAAACCACAAACCTTTACACTTTATTTATTTATAATTTACATCATACATGAGGAAAAAAAAATATACTACGTACCATGGAAGCCTATGATATTCTATCTCAGATTATTGGTAATCTTCCGGTAAAATTTTTGTTACGCTTTAAATCTGTTTCTAAGTCATGGAATACTATAATATCGGAAAGTCAGTTCGCGAAAACTGACCTTGATCTATCCAAAATAGCATCCGAAATAGTTTGGCGTCCCAAAAAGAAGCTCATATTGTTACACAAGAATGACGGTGTATTCGAGTTTAGAAATTTGGAAAATCCTCGAATTGCAATGGGAGAACAAGTCTTTCCTCTAAAGAGATTTCGAAATCCTAGTGCCTTGTGCTTGTGTCATTGTTTGGTATTAATGAAGACACCAATTGATGATATCGAATATGCTTTGTGGAATCCTTGTACCAATGAATATCGAACTTTCATATGTCCATATCCGAATGGGATGACTCCACTTGGTTGTGGATTGTGTTATGATTCTCGTAGCAGTGAACACAAGGTTATATTGATCTTTACATCTTTTTACGTCGTCTATTATGTAAAGAGGAATTACTGGATGAATAAGAAACCAATTGTTGTTAGCCGAGAAATAGCACTCGATGAAAGGTCACAGGAGTGGAGTCCAGGGATTACGGTTAATGGTGTTGTGTATTGGTCCTTGAGTTCTTCAGGAATTAGTCAATTAGTTGATACTTTGACTACATGACACTGAGGGAGCTTCCAAAACCCTATTTTATAGGTATAAAACAATCGTATCGTTTGACTTGTTTCAGAGGTTGTGTTGGTTTATATAGTGGCAGCAGCGGGTTCTTTGGTGTCATCTCATATGAATTGCTCATTTGGATCATGAATCAAGGAAGTTGGAATCCGGTAATGGAAATTAATTGTGAGACTGCAGACTTTGGCTATCGATTTGCAAGGGATGTTATACTTTTGGGCTGCATAAGAAATGGTGAAATTGTCTTTCGAGCAGGAGGGAAGCTTGTCATCTATGATCCTAAACGATGTAACTTCGAATATATCAAGATTCCAATCTGTTCGGAGAGTTTCTATCTTCTGAAATCGAGGTGCTAAACCTTCCCGTCCCAATGTGCATGGAAGGTGACTTTTAATTTGATGACTAGTCTTTTTGATTTTATAGCTCTATTCTTGTACAGACTCATATGGTTGTATAAGTTCGATTTGTGTTGTATTTACTTTAAAATTAATTGAGGCATTGCTGATGAGAGTAATAATTT
>NW_025893996.1:0-5465 GCF_002878395.1 Capsicum annuum | reverse complement strand
CACTAATGCCACCACCACTAATACCACT
This sequence comes from Capsicum annuum, assembly GCF_002878395.1. Classification (NCBI taxonomy): domain Eukaryota; kingdom Viridiplantae; phylum Streptophyta; class Magnoliopsida; order Solanales; family Solanaceae; genus Capsicum; species Capsicum annuum. The sequence goes on along the minus strand of NW_025893996.1, from coordinate 5,437 downwards.
ACTAATACCACCACCACCAACAACAACAACACCACTAATACAAATACTAACACAAACACCAACACAAATAACAACACTAACACTAAAACCAATACCATCACCACCACCACCACCAATACCAATACCATAAACACCAACATCACCATCACTACCAATACTAACACCAACACCAACACAACCACAACCAACACCAATACCATCACCACCAACACCAACACCAATACTAACACCAATACCAACACCACCAACACCAATAATATGAACACTATCAATAACAACATCAATAAAATAAAAATAAATAATAAAATCAATAACAAATAAACATACAAACAACAAATAAACTACACTAATAGTGCCAAAAACACTGCCAATAGCCACCAAAAACACCACAATCACCATCCAACAAAACCACGACAGTCAACAGAATATTACGACAAAAAATAGGGCTTTCTCGGGTTCTTTCTATATTTTGTAACATCAAAACTCAAAATTGTTAACTCATTCTTGAAGATAATACAATTAAAAATATTCTTTTTCATCATTAACTAAAAATCACTAACTTTAAAAAAAAGAAATATAAAACTTTTTTCAAACTATATTACCTGTAAAGAGAGAGAAAACAATGGCTACAAGAAAGAATAAAGTCAAAAATAACAATATATGGCTGGAAATGGCAAAAAATTGATCTGTTGTGAAGGGTTGAGCAATTTATTGAGTTGTTTTTGTTTGTATTATTGAGAGAGAAAGAGAAGAGAAGGAATTCGTGATTGAAATAATGAAACATTTTTTCCATAATTGGATAAAATAGAATGGTTTGGAAAATGGTTGACCCCTTGCATTTTTATTACGCATTAATTATGGGTTGTTTTGTATTTTGAAAAATAATGACAAGTTTTGGAAAGGTTAATTTGGGCCGAATTGATCTTCATTAATTTTTTAAAAGAGATAAATTTTAACTTTTTGACAATAAATAAATTAATTTTCTTTAAAATTGTTTTCAATTATTAAGTTCAATTGGAACTTTAATGATTTTCATATATTACTCATCTGTGGAAATAGTTGAATAATATGTTAGAAATTACTAAATAGTTAAGATAATCTGTTGCAATAGATAAGTCATCTATTGTAAAAGATGAATAATATGTTAAAAATGACCAAATAGCTAACATCATTTGTTGCAATGGATGAGTCATCTATTGCAACAGATGAGTATATTTGTTTGATAATTTTCAACAGATGAATCATCTATTGCAACAAGTTGAATTTGTTACAATATATTATACAATAGCTGATCATGTAGTTATAATGAGATCAATTGAAATTGTAATTGAACTTGTCAAATCACATTTAATTCTAGCTTAATCAATATAGTTATTACAAATAATGTCTTGATTTAAACTATTTCCACTCAAATTGATCAATTGATGACTCTAGTTAGGACAGACACAATAGCTGATCATGTAATTACAATGATATCAATTAAAATTATAATTGAACTTATCAACTCACCTTTAATTCTAGATAAATCAATGTATTTATTATAAATAATGTCTTGATTTTAATCATTTCAACTCAAATTGATCAAATGATGACTCTAGTCAGGACAAAGACAATAGTTGATCATGTAATTACAATGAGATCAATTGAAATTGTAATTGAACTTATAAATTCACCTTTAATTCTAGATAAATAAATATAGTTATTACAAATAATTATTTGATTTGAATCATTTCAACTTAAATTGATCAATTGATGACTCTAGTTAGGAAGAACACAATAGATGATAATGTAATTTTGATGAGATCAATTGAAATTGTAATTGAACTTATCAAATCACCTTTAATTCTAGCTAAATTAATATATTTATTACCAATAATGAATTGATTTGAATTATTTCAACTCAAGTAGATCAACTAATGACACTAGTGACGAACACAATAGTTGATCATGTAATTTCAGTGAGATCAATTGAAATTATAATTGAACTTATCAAATCACCTTTAATTCTAGACAACTCAATATATTTATTACAAATAATGACTAGATTTGAATTATTTTAACTCAAATTGGTCAATCGATGTCTCTACTCAAGATGAACATAATAGCTGAATATGTAATTATAATGAGATCAATTGAAATTGTAATTGAACTTATCAACCCACCTTTAATTCTAGCTAAATCAATATAGTTATTACAAATAATGACTGGATTTTAATAAACAGAGGACTAACCTATTGCAACAGGTGACACATTTATTAAAAATTATCACAATTATAGACATTTGTTGCAACAGATAATCAACCTATTGCAACATATGAATATTATGCTGAAAATGACCAAACATATATAGACATCTATTGTAACAGATTACTTATCTGTTGGAAATTAACAAATAGATATAGAGATTTATTGTAATAAATGAATTATCTATTGAAAATTATAAAACAAATATAGATATCTATTGCAACAGATGACCTATCCATTGGAAATTATAAAACAAAAGCATATCTATTGCAACAGATTACCAATTATTGAAAGATCTTTCTTTAAAGAAATTTTTCTATCTGAAATATAAAAAGACAAATACTAAGGAAGGAGATCAAATATTTTTAGCCTTTTTAGGATAACTCAAAAGTCAAAAGTCCCCCTCCCCCGTGTTGTCTTTACAATGTCACTGTCTCCTTTTTTTCTTCTTCTTAAAGGACGTAAAGGATGTACAACCACTGCACATATTTAATAATATTTAAACCAAACCCATCTATAGAACTTTTTCTCTCAACCACCATACAAAATATATTTAATATTTCTTCTCTTCTTTCCTTTAATTTTCTTAATTTTCTCTCTTCTCTTTTCTTCTTTGAGTTCTCTCTCATATCAACAGGACTATCGTTTACTTCCTTTTGGTATTTTTTGGTTCCCTTGGCTCTTGAAATGGCAGGTATGGTATAATATTTTTATTTTTGTCTTCTAGTCTTCTTCTTTGCCTATTTCATGAAACTTTTCATGTTTTCTTTGATGAAACTTAGTTATTTACATTAGTTAATATTAGTTATTTAAATAGCTGCAAAATAAAATTATGTATATCATTTTTCTCTTATGAACCATTTTTTAATTAAATAATTGAAGCATAGGCATGATCTTTGAGTTCTTCGAACAGATGGACAATCTGTTGTAAAAAAATGGTCATCTATTGGAAGAAAACAAAACCTGGATTGATTTTTGATAGTTGTCTTTGTTTTGTTGATGTTATTTTTGGTAAACATAAATTAAAAACCCTTGTTGATGTTTTGTTGATGTTGTTGTTTGTATTACTGGTGTGTTGGTGTTAGTGTTGGTGTTGGTATTTTTGGTATTAGTGTTGCAACGGGCAGAACATCTATTGGAAGATGTTAAAATAGGTCTTTCAATAGATTCCCCATCTATTGCAATCAAAGGATCACCTGTTGGAAGAAATTAAACCATTGGCAAGACTATCTTGATTTTATCCAACAGATGACCTATCTATTGTAACATGTTGGTCATCTATAGCAATAGATGAGTCATCTGTTACAACATATGGTCATCTGTTGCAATAGATGGGTCATCTGTTGCAACAGATGGGTAATCTATTGGAATTCTTATTGTAATGTATTGTTTTTATTGAATTTTCTGTTACCCTTTTTTAAAATTTTGCGTACATTAATAGTAATATTTTTTTTCTCTTATTTGTAGATAAAAAATGTTTCCTAAATGAAAAGTAAGTGAAAGTGAATCAAATTTTGCCCGACCAATATAAAAGACTAGAGTAAAGATGGATTCGACGGAATAAGCTACTTGCAGATGGAACCACTTCATATGTGGGAGATATGTATTACTGATCATGTTATCATGAAAACACATATAAAGTATAATGATTTTTGAATATTGTTTTTTAATAACTAGGCATTGATCATTTAAACAAGATATTGCATTTTACAGTTAAGTTTGATAGGTCTAAACTTATAAGGCTGAGGGACCTAGAAGATGGTGTCGATACCCTTTTATAGTTTAATAACGGTTTTACTAATGTTTATGTGTAAATTTTAGAGAGAGGATCAAGTTTTGGTTGTATTGTAGAGATTCAATAGTGATTGAACTAATTTTAACAGTTCAATGGACTTTTGAAAGGCCTCCAAAGCCTCTCACTACTACAAACAAGAATGGAAATCCTATAGAAATTGCCTTGGTCCAAATTTATATGGATGGGTTACTCGAGGTGATGATTATACAATACAAAGTTCTTGGTAGAATATCTGCGATAGAACAGGGAGTTGCTGAAGACTATATTAACTCAAACCTTATTAAATAAAGAAAACACGGGGTATTAAGGAACTTGTAGTGAATTTGGCGAATGAAATTGACATGAAAAATGAAAAAATTGAATGAGCTGCAAAAATGAAAGTGTATTCAAAAAACAAAATCCGTCACTCATTGTTAAAAAGAAAATAATAAAGTGGACTAGAGCTATGCACTTTGCCAGGAACTGTGACTAGTTAGCATGGTCTGAATGATCATTTCCAAAGAAAGAAACACAAGTCCAAGGAAGAAACTTTGCAAGCACCGATGGATGGAAAGATTTATAGTCAAGAATAAAACTTGCACCAAGAACTGTAAAAGTTAAAATAAGGGATCAAGAAAAGGCGGTAATTTCTAAAGTTAAACTTTTATCCTATGTCTTCTATTTGTGGTTCTGGTTGCGTCAATTGCAGTGGAAACAAAAAGGCATGGGATTTCTGCTCAAATTTAGACCTTTTTGTTTCCACTACTATTGACCTGATTCGAACCACCAACAGAAGGTATGGGCTGGAAGTTAACTTTAGAAATTATTGCCTTGGCTTAATCCCTTATTTTAACTTCAGCAGTTCTTGATGTAAGTTTCATTCTTGACTATACATCTTCCCATCCTTGGTGTTCGCAAAGCAGATTTCTTGGACTTGTGTTTCTTTGTTTGGAGGTGATCATTCAGACCACACTAATTAGTCTCAGTTACCTAGCAAAGTGTACAACTCTAGTCCACTTTACCATTTTCCTTTTCAACAACAACTGACGTTTTTTTATTTTCGGATACACTTATATTTGTAGCTCATTCAGATTTTTCATTTTTTAAGTTAATTTCATTGCCCAGATTCGCTACAAGTTCTTTGCTTGCTACCTTGTGTTTCTTCTTTAATAAGGTCTGAGATGATATAATATTCAGTAGCTCCCTTTTCTCTCACACAGATATTCTTCTATAATATATTCTATTGTATTATCATCTACCCGAGCAATCCATATATATTTAATATGGACCAGGTGAATTTCTATTGGTTTTCCATTTTTGTTTGCTACATTGGGGGGATTCAAAGGCCTCTTAAACTCCATTACACCATTAAAACCAGCACCATCACTATTGAATCTCTACTCTGACATCCAATATTAA
>NW_025893995.1:0-1445 GCF_002878395.1 Capsicum annuum | reverse complement strand
TATGTGTATTATCTAGAGGCTTTGTAGACCTAATGTACAGTCAAGGTGGTGTTTTGTTAATAGACGTGATGGCTCCAACGACCAAGTATTGTATATATATATATATATATATGTGTGTGTGTGTGTGTGTGTGTGTGTGTGTGTGTGTGTGTGCTCGAGCTTATACAGGTGATTATTTTATTTTATATGCGACATGATGCTATCCAAATTTCGGGTTGTCATAGAGGTATGCATGGGAAGTATAAGGTTATGAACTGGTTCTCCCGGGCCTCCTCGATTACGGGTGCTAGTCTGCCCTAATAGGATTTGAGGCGTGACAATAAATAAAAAAATTTAAGGGGTTGAACAAAGCCGACATAAGCCACCTACGTATCCTCTTTTTGGGTATTTAGGTCAAACATAGTTCGTAGAATAGGATGGAGGATTTTAGAGCTACTTCAAATCATAAAAGCGATTATAAATGGAAAAACAATTATGAAGAAATAAGCATAAAGAAACACCACACCAAACATAGTATCTCTTTACTGCATCAGTCCATCTTTGGCCATCCATCTAGGATAAAAGGCTCTTCCTGCTAACACTTTGTAGACTACATACGACCCTTACCAATTAGATGCGAACTTACCCTTATACTCCTCTTGGTGAGGGAATACACATTTGAGCACCAATTATCCAACTTCGAACATGTGAGCTCTTTTTTCTTTTTGAAAGCACAAATCATTCATTGTTGATATAATTGGTTATGACATACAACACTCATCCTATTTTCATCGATCATCATAAGTTGTTTATGGTAGGCGTAGACCCATTCTTCATTACTAAACCCTGCTTCTTTGATGATTCTTAAAGATGGCATTTCAATTTCATCGGGTGTTACCACTTCTGTCCCATAGACTAACTGTAACACTCTCAAAACTTCGACCATTTTATTTTTGTCCCCCCATATTTGAAACATTGATTTTTTGACTTAAATCGTGTTTAGGTATGTTAAAGGGGTATTCCGGGAGAGTTCTAAAATTTTCAGACGGGGTTCGAGGTGGTTTTGGATCCGGAAGGCAATAAGCCTCCGTGATATCCCTATGTCACGGAGGATAGTCTCCACATTAAGGTCCGTGACATGGATGATAGTCTCCGCGTTAGACTCCGTGGCACAGAGGCTAGGCTCTGTGATAAAGTTCGTGTCACGAACCTTTGTAAAAATTTGTGTTGTTTGTTTTATTTATTTGGGATGGAGGGTATTTGGGTCTTTTCACCTATGAATAAATTTTAAATACTATATTAGCCTCTTTCCATCAGTTTTCACGATACTAAGGCTATTATTCCACTCCCAAACTTAAAAACCCTAAGAGAGTCAAGGATTTCATCGTACATTCGTCTTTTGGGTTTCAAGCTCTAGATTTTTTTTTCAATTCTCATGTGTTTAAGGCATGTACCTCTTTTCCTAT
>NW_025893994.1:0-5201 GCF_002878395.1 Capsicum annuum | reverse complement strand
CAGTGCACACTAAGAAAGCTTTTGAAAGGCTTCTTTCAATGCATAAAAAGCACCAGTTTTATCTCATTGGCTTGTTAGAACCTTTTCAACATGCCCATAAAATTGAGAAGTACAGGAGGAGGTTGGGGATGCCTACTGCTTTGTCAAATATTAATGGGAAAATATGGGCTTTTGTGGATGAGAATTGAGAGGTGACAGTGCTCATGGATACAGAGCAGCAACTTTATTTGAAGTTATTCAATAATGAATTCGGCAAGCAGATAATAATTACACTTGTTTACGCGAAGTGTGATTCGATGGAGCGGGTTGCTTTGTGGGATTCAATGCATTTGTTGGGATCTGGTATGAGTGATCCTTGGCTAGTCGCAGGTGATTTTAATGTCATTGTTGACGAGGAGGGAAAATATGGAGGGCTTCCAATATCCATCAGTGAAGTAGAAGATTTCAGGCACTGCATTCAAACATGTAATTTATCTGATTTGCGCTTCAAGGGCAGCATTTTTACATGGTGGAATGGTCGAACGGACGAAGTTTGTATTTTTAAGAGATTGGACAGGTGCCTGGGCAATTTTGAATTCCAACAGATGTTTCCGGGACGCGATGTGACTCATTTGATTAGATTTGGCTTGGATCACTCTCCGTTATTGCTTGAGTGCAAGGTTGACAGTCCACAAATTAAGAAATCAATCAAATTTCTAAATTTTTGGACAACTCACGAGAGCTTTCTGGACGTGGTGCATCAAAACTGGAATTCTGTGTTTGCGGGTAATCCTTTTGTTCAGTTTAATCTGAAGTTGAAGAAGATGAAGAAAATTCTATCAAGTTAGAGAAAAGCAACTTATGGAGACATTTTTTAGAAAGTTACTAATATGGAGGGTGTGATCAAGGTCCTGCAAGTTCAATTCGAACTCGATTCTTCGCAGTAGAACAGACAAAGTTTGTTAAAAGCCCAGGCAGAATTGACAAGAGTGATGCATATTGAAGAGGAATTTTGGAAGCAAAAATCAAATATGAGTTGGTTTCAAGAGGGCGACAGGAATTCTAGATTCTTTCATGCACAGGTGAATGGCAGAAGGAGGAGGATGCAGCTACAGAGGATCCAACAAGATAGTCAGTGGTTAGAATCAACTGAGGAAGTAGCCAATGCTGCTGTGAATTTTTTTCAAAAACAATTCACAGAAGAAAGCGTTCCATCAGACTTTGATATTCTAAAACATGTCCCTAGGATGATCAACATGGAGCAAAATGAAGATCTGATTGCCTGGCCAACGAAAGAAGAAGTCAAGAATGTAGTTTTGGAGACGATGTACTTGAAAATTCTTCCAATGTTAATGGAAAATAGTAGGAGACGATGTGTGCGCAATGGTTGCGGAATTTTTTCGAGGTCGGCAGCTTCCTAGATTTATTACTCACACGAATCTTGTGTAGCTACCAAAGAAGAAGGAGGTGATCACATTCTCTGACATGAGGCCGATAAGCCTAAGCAACTTCGTCAACAAAATCTTTTCTAGAGTAATTCACGATAGATTAGTAGGCGTGTTTACCGAGTTGATGTCTTCCAATCAAGCCGGCTTTGTGAAGGGCAGAAGCATTGTAGAGAACATCTTACTTGCCCAAGAGATAGTCACCGACATCAGATTGAGGTCAAAGGCAGGGCCTAATGTAGTAATAAAGCTTGACAAGCAGAAAGCCTACGACAGATTATCGTGGTTTTTCTGAATGAAAGTTCTAAGGATGATGGGGTTCAGCAAGAGGTTTATCAGAATGATTTTTGATATAGTGAATAACAACTGGTACTCAGTTTTGGTAAATGGGCAGCTGTATGGTTTCTTTAAATCTTCCAGGGGAGTAAAGCGCTGTCTCCCACTTTATTTATTTTGGCTGCGGAGGTGATGTCCAGGGGTCAGAATTCTCTGCATAGTGATTTGTATTTTTGCGGCTTTGGCCTTCCTAAATGGAGTCCAAAAATTAATCACCTAGCTTACGCAGATGACACCATCATTTTTTCGTCTTCCTGCCCTATTTCCTTACAGTTGATTATGGAGGTGCTCACAGAGTATGAGAAGGCATCTGGGCAGAAAGTCAATAAGGAGAAAAGCGCAGTATATATGCAGCACTTGGCGGATCCTGTAGTGATGGAAAGGGTGCATTACCGGGATTAGTAGACAGGAATTTCATTTGACATACTTAGGATGTCCGATATTTTATAGCAAGCGGAACATGTCATTTTACTTGGACCTTATTCAAAAAGTGCTGGGTAGATTGTAATCCTGGATAGGGAAATTACTTTCTCATGGGGGAAGAGTAGTTCTTATTTCTCATGTGTTACAAAGCATGCCGATTAATTTGTTATCGGCCGTCGACCCTCCTGATTATGTAATTGAAAAATTACATAAGAGTTTTGCTCAATTCTTTTGGAGAACTCTGTGGGCGATAGAAGCAGGCATTGGGGAAAATGGTTGGAGCTGTGTTTGCCACATGATGCAGGCGGCTTGGGGTTCAAATCCATGTTCGATGTGTCCAAGGCTTTATTTTCCAAATTGTGGTGGAAATTTAGGACGAAATCATCCTTGTGGAGCGCTTTCATGAGCAACAAATACTCTAAGAAGATTAATCCGGTTATTATATTATGGAAGGAAGGGCCACACGTTTGGAGGAAAATGTTGGAAGCCAAGGATTTGATTGAGCATCAGATTTACTGGAAGCCTAGGATTATATCACGTCACTCCATCTGATTTTTATTGTGATGTGTCGATTCTTAATGTGGCTGCTGTCGTTAGTGATAACAGGTGGAACGAACAATTGTTGAGGAACATTTTGCCTCCTGATTTAGCTGAATACATAATAGAAAATATCCAAGTTCCATCACAGTTGCACGAACTGGATGCACCATACAGGATGCTCGAGACCACCGGAGAATTCTCTGTAAAATCTGCTTGGGATTATCGTAGAATGAGGGGTGTAAAATATAATATATACAAGTACATGTGGATAAAGGGGCTGCCTTATAAAATCGCATTCAGATGTGGAGAGCGTGGAAGTTTAAAATTCCATTGGACGATGGCGTGAAGAACATTGGATTTAGCTTGGCGTCGAGGTGTAGTTACTACACCAGGCCGCAAGAGGAGACATTTGGCCATGTGTTCCTGAAAGAATCCATCGCTAAAAGAACCTGGGAATATTTTAATTCCTATTCAGGTGTTTCCATTGGAGGTCTACAACTTCAACAGGTCATTCTTAAATGATGGGATGCTCCTGTTCTTCCAAGACTCCAACCAATCTTTTGCGCAGTTTCGGCCATAATCATTTGGGAGCTGTGGAAGAAAAGAAATAGCAACAAGCACCGAGAGAAGGTGACTGCCAATAGAATTATCTACCAGGTTTCTCATACTCTTCAGATGCTCGTCAAGGTCAGAAAAGCAGCAATCAAGTAGGTTCCACATAGATGGCCAGACATAATCCGAGTGTTGGAAAAATTTGTGCCAGCGTTGAGGGTTACTCAGGTACGTTGGAATCTACCTCAAGATAATTGGTTAAAATGCAATACGGATGGCGTATCCAGAGGTAATCCAGGTAGAAGTTCCTATGCGGAAGGCACAAACACATTTTCAGAGACTATTGCAATTTTGGAGGCCGCTCGATATTGCGTAGATCATAATGTGTTCAATTTGATTTTAGAAACTGATTCTTTTTTTCTAAAAAAACATAATTACGGGTACCTGGAAGCCGCCATGGAGTGTAACAGAGGAATTGGAGGAAATAGGCGAGCTACTGGAGAATCTAAACGTCCAGGTGACTCATGTTATGAGGGAAGGCAACCAGCTTGTGGACTACTTGGCAAATAGTGCACTAGAACGAGGCGACATTATAGTGCACTCATTCAACGAGCTGGACTCGCAAGGAAGGAAGATAATTAATAGTGAAAAGCTTCAATGTCCATATTTGCGAGTTCGCGCTGCAAGAATAAGATGATGGAGTGGAGTTACTATTTGATGGGGCTTTGCTACTGTTTTAACCCCATAATGATGTTCGGGATTGATGGAAATCAGTTGTACATCATACTACTATCTTGACGAGGAAAATTGATTGCTCGGTCGTCGATTTGCACTCGTTTAGCTCAAGTTAACAAGCTGCCAGGTTGCGGAATAGACACTTCTGCCAGGGTTTTATTTACCGAGATAGGGCGTAGAAGTTTGGAGTGTGTCTCGATATGCCTTGCGGAGAAATGGTGTTGCAAGAGGAGGATGATGGAGAAAGTAATGTATCGCCATGTTCAAGTCCATTGGGAGGAGAACATGGAGATGAATTTTATTTCTAATATCATTTTCTTTCTTGCGGGTTACAATATGTTATGCAGATTTTATTTTTTAATTATTTCTCAATGTGTGGTATTAGCATTCGTTGCTCATTCCATTGAGAAAATATTAATAAATGGAATTAGCATTGCATGGAAATGCAAATTCATCCTTTTTCCGGTGACCTTACTATTCTGGGAAATGGTGACTGTTTTATGGGGTTGTTTCACTGTTATAACCCAACAATGGAGCTCAAGATTGATGGAAATCATTTTTGCATCATGCTACTATGTAGACGAGGAAAATTGATAACTTGTTGCTCAATTAGTAATCCTTTAGCTCAATTAAACATGCTGCCAGGTTGCGGAATTGCGGCTTCTGCCAGTGGATTTTGCATCATGCTACTATGTAGACGAGGAAAATTGATAACGTGTTGTTCGATTTGTACTCGTTTATGTAGATTTAACGCTGCTGCCAGGGATTTAGCTAGCAAGATAGTGCGTAGAAGTTTGTGGCACGTCGTGATATGCCTTGCAGAGAAATGTTGTTGCAAGAAGAGGATGATGGATAAAATAATGTATCGCCTTGTTCAAGTCCATTGGGAGGAGAGCATGGAGATAAGTTTTATTTCTAACATTGTTTTTTTTTGCAGGTTACAACATTTTATGCCAATTCTATTTTTTAACTTTTTCTCAATGTGTGGTATTAACACTCGTTGCTCATTCTATTGAGAGAATATTAATAAATGGAACTAGCATAGGATGGAAATGCAAAAGCGGCCAGCCATGGGTTGAGACTTTAAAATCGGAATTCATGTCCAGGTTCAGCGAATTCATCTTATTTTCCGGTGATATTACTCATACGGGAAGTGGTTTGGACAAATATTTGTCCAATGTTTGCTACTAC
>NW_025893993.1:0-1283 GCF_002878395.1 Capsicum annuum | reverse complement strand
TGGGTTAGAGTTCACATTTGATGGGGAATGGACATGGTTTGCTTATATGGACTTGAGATTGTTTCTTATCATTAGGAGAATTATATATGGCTATCACATCATTTGTAAGCTTCGTTTTGTCGCTTCATCTGATCTTACTTCAGGCAAAGGGCAGAAATGATTCGATTTGTCCGGTGTCCTTTTCATGCGGAAATCTTACTGACCTGAGCTTTCCGTTCTCTCTTTCCACACAACCTGACTGCGGAATAATACCCATCTCTCATTGTGATGCTAAACCATATCCAAGATTCCAATTGCTTCCCGGAGGAGATTGGTACTATGCTACAGCAAAGCCGAATAATTCTACAATTTGGCTCCGCGACCCAAATCTTCATGCCATGTTGAGGCAACACAATTGCCAAGCTTTTAACAGAAGTTTCTCCTTTCAAGACTCTCCTTCTATTTCTTTCACCACGCCTACACTTCACGGCTTGCTCAAATGTAACAGCACCAGTCATAATGCCTCAAACATTACCGAGAAGAAGATCGATCATTTTGCTGGTTATAGAATGTACAATGGTTGTAAAGGCTTTAGCATATACTACAAGCTTTCTGGATATGTTGATGAAGACATTCGAGCTGGCAATCTTCCTTCCAACTGTTCACTTATCAGATTGTCGATTGACTCAGCATCATATGATGTTGATGTGTTCAAAATATTAAGTCATGTTTTTCTGGTAGAATGGGATCTGTCTTACGACTGTTACCTATGTCATCAAGGCGGAGGCCAATGCCAGACTGATAAAACCAACAAATTTCATTGTACCTATCCAAATACTCCAAATGCACAAGGTCTAGTACATATTTCTTAGTGTCCTTTCTTGTTTTACACATATCGATAATATGTCATTATATTTTTCCTCGATCTTTTAGATGCAAAAGCGACTAAAAGCAAATTTGGACTGATGCTGGGAACAGGTAAGTATCCATAAACTGCATGGTTCTTTCCTATTTCAGAATTTCCATGCATATCATCTAAATTTTCTTCTTCATCGTTGTAAAATCTCAAAACAAGTACTACATAATGACAAGGATGATAGGAGAGACGAGTACCTTATATTTAAGGATGATATTGAAGGCGGCAGTATATACTTTGGTGCACCAGATTGCGCAGACAGACTTTGTAAATGGTTTTCGTTTATATTCTCTGACGGGGAATAACTTCATTTTCTTTCCACAGGTGCAAGTTTGTTTACGGTTGGACTGCTGGTTTTACTCTTCTGCTTCAGAGAAAAGATTTTGTG
>NW_025893992.1:0-1833 GCF_002878395.1 Capsicum annuum | reverse complement strand
TGGTAAAACTAAAGTAAGACCCATACCTCTAACATGCTCAACACATGGCTCAAGGAAAAGTTCCCTATCACTATTCCTTGATAGGGTAGATCCACATGCTCATTCACTCCCTTGAATCTATCCATAACTTAAGGCTCTCTCTCTAGATAAATGGTCTACATCATTGACCTCGTGGGACAGTGTCATCACCAACTATGTAGAACAAAATGAAATATGACTTAGAACATAAGGTATCTAAGAAATTTGCACGTTAAGGAACAAAATAAGAGATATTTCCTAAAGACATCCAGTAGCCTCTTGAAGATAGATAAGGATGTCTATGTACCAATCCATGAGACTCTATTTGAAATCTCGTTCTGTCACAATTGAGACTAATAAACCAAGCTGATCTGATACATTTGTCATGACCCAAAAGTAAGGATCATGATGGAACTTCTCGCGGCAAAACATGACAAGTAAGCTTATCACACAAATTGATATAAATAGGGAGAAAGATAAAATTCAAACTAAGGCAAGGCTTCTAGAATGAAGCCGAACCAGACAAATATAATATAAAAGTGGAACAAACAACCAAAGGTATTATAACAAACTCCAAAAATCTGGTGTGAATAGTGTAAGAACTACTAATACAATCTATGAGTCGAGTACATTAGAATATCCAACATGAATAATATCTATCTCAAAATAATAGTAAGGGTATAACCTAATACAAAAAGATAGATGTGGACCCCGGATACATGAAAGTCCAACTGCTACCTTGAACAACTCTAAAAGAGTTTAAAATCAAGCCACATAAGATGCACCCATACCAAAATTTTCACTAAAAGGGCATAGTTAGGATAAATATGGTCCATTTGTACTCAGTAGGTATCATAGGCCAATCGAGCAAAGTAGAAAATAAAGCATACAAATACACACTAAGGGCATGCCACCTGTAATCAGAAAATTTCCCACAATGGTCTCCCACACCGTTTACACTGATAATTCTATAATATCCACATTTAATACAGTACAACACAAAAAAAAAGTACAAGTATACATTTACACCACATATAAGCAAAGAAAATGGGAACAACATATATGAGAACATCAAGTACAAGTAAGGAAAGATAGAATAATGAATAGCTAACAATACAAACATAATATACAATTACATCACAAACATAATATGGTAAATATAATAGAATGATGATGATAATAATGATGATGATGCATGAGGTTGTCGCACAAACTTGAGTCCATTGCACAACCTCTAAGGCAATCGTATAATCACTATATACACCTACAGAATTAAAGCTCCCCGACATAAGACCCATAAGGGGTTCATCAACCCATATAAAATCCATATAAGATATCTGCTCCTTGGCACATACCTCAAGGCAATTAGCATTAGAATCTCAAGAATTTTCCATGTCTGTCAATCGAGTAGTGAATATTTCTTGGCTAAATTCTATAAAATTTTAGCCAAGTGCCAACACAAATAGTTCCAATCTGTCACTACAATAGGTTTCAACATATCTAGTATCAAATACATTAAATGGATCATACATCCCAAATAGCACTAACCTAATATTTCCCAACATCAATTATCTCTTTCAAGAATAATCAAAGTAGATGGGCAATTCCCACTATAATCTCCTCTTTCAAACTATTTATAAGATGTTACAATTTCTGTCATAAAAAGTTGTTGATATTTTTTAGAATTTCCACAATGGTACCATTATTTCATGAATGAGTATAAAGATATAATGCCCACAACAAATTACAATGAGTATTTTTACAACCAAACACAATGAGTATTTCTACAACCAACAAACGTATCATCACGTCATC
>NW_025893991.1:0-1434 GCF_002878395.1 Capsicum annuum | reverse complement strand
GGAATGCACCCTTCGAGATGATTGTTGGAGAGATTTAAAACTTCAAGAGATGTAAGAGAAGCAAACTGTGCTGGTATCTCTCCTACAAGATGGTTACCCGACAGGTCCAATGATTCAACTGAAGATAAACATCCAAGTGATCGCGGAATATGACCTTGCAATCCATTATGAGATAAATTTAGAATACGGAGTGCAATGAGATCACCTATTATACTTGGAATATGTCCTTCAAATTTATTGTTTGAAAAATCAATAGTGGTGTACAAAAACAAGATTCTCACAACTTCATGCTCCAATCCCTTCGTTACGACAGCTATGGAGTTCTCATAATATCCATATCTTTCATCACTCGGTGCCTTCTTTGATGGATCAATTTTCCTCATGGCTCTTAAATGTTGAAACAAACTCGTCGGTAAGTTTCCCGTGAAGGCATTGAAAGAGAGATCTAACAATCGAAGCTCAGGATACATGTTTTCACTTCCTAAAGTTCTAATGGGTCCATGCAACTTATTCAACCACATTGGAAATGTATCATTGAGGAGATTGTCTCCAAAATCAACAACTTCCAGTAGTTTGCAATTTTCTAAGGATCGTGGAATTTTTCCCTCTAGCTCATTTCCATGCAAATTGAAGCTTCCGAGTGCACTTCCAATGCTAAAAGTTGTTGGAAGAGTACTGGAAAGATTGTTGTGCTGCATATCAAGAACCTCAAGATGACTACTCATGTTGCCAAAACATTGCGGAATTGCTCCCATTAGATTGTTTCTACCCAAATCTGGAACCTTTAGCAATGTTAAATTGCAAATAGACGGAGGCAACTGTCCACTGAGTTTATTATGTGACATCATCATAAACTGGAGGGCAGTGATATTACCCAAGCATTGAAGATTTTTTCCTTTCAAGTTGTTTCTCGACAAATGCAGGATGTCAAATTACAAATAAATGAAGGAATTTCCTCAGTCGCCAGATTGTTGTTGTCGAGCAACAGAGTTCGCAAGTTTCTCAAATTGCCAAAGGAAGATGGAATTGGGCCATTGAGTTGATTATTGGATAATTCCAGTTCATTGAGGTTTTTCAAATTCCCCAACTCACTAGGAATTGGGCTAGAGAGTTGATTATTGAATAGTCTCGGATAATGGAGGTTTTTCAGATTCCCCAACACACTAGGAATTGGGCCCGAGAGTTGATTATCGGATAATGCCATATAATTGAGGTTTTTCAGATTCCCCAACTCACTAGGAATTGGGCCAGAGAGTTGATTATTGAATAAATTCAGATCTTTGAGTTTTTTCAGATTCCCCAACTCACTAGGAATTGAGCCAGAGAGTTGATTAGCGTAAAGGTGCAAAACTTTGAGCTCAGTTAATTCACCTATAGTTTTTGGAATTAGACCATAAAGATTGTTTGTGTGTATGCTTAAATTCAGAAGTGACA
>NW_025893990.1:0-2042 GCF_002878395.1 Capsicum annuum | reverse complement strand
ATCACAACTCATGATTCGTGATCGCGGGTACTAGGTATAAGTACACATATTTTGTTATTTTTTACCATTTTTGAGACTTGAAGCTTAGGGTTTCGTGGTTTTGAGCAACTTTCTCCATTTCTAAGCGTGGGTAAGATCTATTACACATATTTCAAATAATATCTTCTATCCTTATCATTAGATTCTTGTTTTAATTTGAATTTCAAAGTGGAAATTGGGGGGTGTTGGCCTTGAAGGCCCAAAATTGTATTTCCTCATATTAAACCCCAAATTCACTCCTATTCACTTGAATAATGTTCCTAATCCTATAATTACTCATTTTTCCTTAATTTTATCTTCAAAACAACTTCAATCCATGATTTTAAAATAGATATAGAAGGTTTTTACCCAATAAAATTTAAAAATGATTTTTCTTTGACTTGAACCTCATAATTAAATTGGGTTTTCAGGTGCAGACTCATAAAATTATGGAGGACATATTTTTGAAATAAATTTATAATTTTGCCCTTTTTTTTAAAACCCATTTCGGGGGTCTATTTTGACCCTAAATAAAAATAGGCAATATGGGTGTCATTGTCTTATTTTTGACACCTAGATTCTATATTTTGATCTTTTAGTTAATTTCGAGTCCATTCATGAGGTGTAAATCTTTGGTTTTAAAGTGTAGCAGACCAGTTTCAACATTCGAGGTAGGTTATGGATTAACTCTTTCAGATTCGGTTGGGTAGTTAATTTATACACAAAACTCATGTTAAGGGGATGGGAACTAATCATGAAATTGGTTGTCTTAATGTGTTATGCCCATGTGAGGCCTATATGTGATATAATTGTTGGTTGTTGAGATATTATGTGATATGTGTGACAGTGTGGGGTCCTATGTGATATTGATAGCCCTGTATACATGATGATAATTATATCTTTTTGATGAAAAATATGTGTTGTGGTAACATTCGTGTATTGTTATGTATTCATATTTTAATAGCATATAAAACATATGGAAATTTCTGGGTTGTGGAAATACTCATTGTGGTTGGTTGAGGTAATACTTATTGTGGTTGGTTATGGAAACACTTATTGTGATTTATTATGAGCATTACATCCTCATATCATACTCATTCATGAAATAATGGTATCACTATGGAAATATTGAGAAACACTGACAATGTCTTTTATAAAACCCTCCTTGTGGGATGTGCTAGGGAGGAGATATTGTGACATCCTATAAAACCCTCCTCAAGGGATGTCTCAGGGAGAAGATATGGATATGTGGATTGTATATGAGTTGATGAACCTCCAATGGGTCTTTCATAACAAGCTTTAGCTCCGTAGGTGTATACGGAGACAATGCGATAGTCTTGAAGGTTGTTCAACTACCTCATGCATCATCATCATCATTCTCATTGTATCTACTTTATTATTCTTATGATGTGTTTGTATTACTATTTTTGACTTGTTACTTATCTAATTGTTATGTCTTCCTGTACTTGTACCTGATGATATTGTGCGTGTTTGTATATATATCACCCTTTCTTATTCTGCCTGTATGTCTTATATTATATACTTGTGATCCTTTCTGGTTTGTTGCAATATAATTGATATTTATAGAACATTTACAGCAAGCGGTGTGGGCTACTATTGTGGGATATTTTTTTATTACCGGTGATGCGCCTTTAATGTGTATTTTGTATGCTTTATTATCTACTTAGCTTGGTCTTCCTATGATACCAACTGAGTACAAGTGGACCGTACTTATGCCTATTGTGTCCTTTTGGTACAGGTCATAATTTTAGTACGCTGGTTGATTTCAGGCGTCTATTAGGGTGTTCAAGGTAGGGGTTGATTTCAGGCATCCAAAGTTCACTTCTATCTTATCTATATCAAACTATGTCTTTACTATCATTTAAAAGACAAAGTTTCTCTTGTATTTTGGACATTTATGTATTTCATTTAGATTTGAGTTGTATTAGATATGATCTTACACTGTTGATATCAGTTTTTTTAATTTCTGGCTATATTGTTGATTATATTCTTCCTCATTTATC
>NW_025893989.1:0-2593 GCF_002878395.1 Capsicum annuum | reverse complement strand
GTCGCCACTTAGCATAAATCGGGTGAGCCAAGTCACCTATGGACATCTTTTTTTAAAACGATTTTGACTCTGTAAAATTGATTTGCGAACAGAGATTTTGACTGAGGAATTCTGTTGACCGAGGGGAAGGTGTTAGGCACCCCTTGATCCCGTGGTTAGACCATGGTCGCTTAGTGGAGCATATTGTCTAATTTGACACTACGAATGTATAAACTACACAGAGTACGCAAAACTATCAATCAAGCAAAACAAAACAAAAAAATCCAAAATTTAGTATTCAGTCCAATTATACAGTCCCGAAATAAAAAGATACGGAAATATAAACCTACTTTATTCTAGGCTAATCCTAACTACACTCCATTTCTTTCTCCACCTGATGTTCTGGGCCTTGATCGTGCGCCGTCTTCAAGCACATGATACTTCGGCCCATTCCTCGGATAAATCAATACAAATCCCTCGGGGCATTCCCCGGCCAAATGAATACAATAGATCTCAATGCATAAATCAAAACCACTCCACAAATATTTCATCATTCAACAATCACAGATCCTAAACTTTGCCTACCCAACCTACCTTTGCCTAAACCAATCGGCGTATCATGATACTACCAAGTTTAATTATTGTTCATTTCAAGTTAAACACACAATGAAATCAAACTAACCAAAATCACCAATTATATCAAGTTTTCAATTCTCACCCCCAAATCTATTTTTTAACCACATGATTAGCGCATGCTTCGATTTTCTAATCACGTCTCATAATCCGAAGCCAACATCAAACACAAACAAATAATGAAGATTCAAACCAAACACACAACCCATAAATCATCCACACCCACAACATCAATACAAAATCAAGATAAAGTAAAGCTCAGCAGAAGAAATGAACCTCAATGAAACTAGTCCTTGTCGATAATAAAGAAATCTGAGACCGAAATCCTCGAATCAGGGAGCCCCACAACGAACAAACCCAATCAGTATCTCAAAATTTCCAACCGAACAGATTTCAACCAAGAATAAGACCTCAAAGTGAAAACCAAATCAGGAATATTGAACGGGTTAGTCATGAAAACCACCCCAAACGCAATATCGAACAGATCCCGCAATACACAAGACTCGAAACACCCCAAAAATCCAATAAAAGGGCTGAAACCAAATGGAATCGAGCTCAGGCGAGCTGGCAGTGACAAAAAAAACTGAAAAGCAATCAAAAACATCCAATTCTGACAAATCTCAGTATGCTTCGACGTTTTTCCGGCAACACGATCACCAAAGCCAATAATTGGACGCGATCTCTATCTCATTTTAGTGCGTATCTCGACTTTCGGTAAAAGGGTGATGGGAATTTTAGTGAATTTTCAATTGATTCTTCTCACTCAGTGTATTTCTCCCTCAAAGACCATTTCTTTCCCCTTTTCTCCTCACCGGTTTGTTTCCAGTGAGGGCCATGGTGTATATCTGTGTGTGTATTTTAGTGTGGGGTATGAATTGTGAAGGGAATCTGTGTTGTTTCCTTTGGTGTGGTCTGCTAATGGAGAGGGGCGTGAGGATGAGTAATTGAGAGTGTATTGTGTATATACTCCCCCTTTCTTTGTGGAAAAGAAATGTGTTGGGGGGGAGGAGGGGGGTTAAAGGGTAAGGGTAGAGGTGTGGAGGAGTGTGGGGGGGTATGAGGGAGGTGCCAAAAGTTTGTTATTTTTTGTCCCTTTGTGAAGGGATTATCACACGGCGAGGACACATGGTAAGACAAAAGTAAAAATGGATAAATTGAATTTTCGGGATGGACAAAATTAGGTGTCTACAGACATTTTTAATGTGGTCAAATCTTACAGATTGAAGAAGTTTTTTAATGAACTAAGATTAGAAGAACTGAAGTTTCAATACATTACTAGTCCAATTTAGATTTGCAAGTATAACTAACAAGAGTATTTTAAGAAAATATTCAATAGTGTTTTTTTCTTGCTATGTGAAGAACAAGAGGTTTAACTCTACCATTTTAGTATGGCATTAAACCAGAAATCTGATAGCTTCTGTCATCGAACTATATGATTAAACTCTAGATTTACTTTCTATCAATTTTTGTATGGCATTACTATTCCTCATGAATATAAGATCGTTAACATATAAGCTTGCAATGAGATTTTTCCCAATCTCCCATTCTTTGTAATTTTCACAAGAACTGTATGCTCATATGGATACTTTTGCAAACCCATTAATTTTCAGAGAAATAAGTCTCGCAGAGTTTGTTTTCGTCCATAAAGTATAATTAATTTAGGTAATTTAGTTTTCAAAATACTCATAAAATAGTAAAAAAATGACCGTTTTGAGGATGACTATAAACACCTAAATAGATTTCAAGAAGAGGAAGCACATCCATTAAATAGCCTTTTGGAGGATGATGACTATGAACATGTAAACATATATCAAGGTATGATTTACGATAAATTTCTAGTGCATTTTGTTGCATAGTTACTTATTAGTTTAGTTATAGTACCATTTTAGACTTCCAAGTTGTTACACATAAAGTACAATAAGGTATAGATTTTAATATGTTACCATTCAAAAAATAAATAACTATGAAACTTCAACTAGCG
>NW_025893988.1:0-1765 GCF_002878395.1 Capsicum annuum | reverse complement strand
GTTTCAACCATATAACCACACAAACCTCTCTCAACGATCCCAAAGGCCCATACTTGACCACTTTCCAACCTTCCTATGGTAGATCGATTAATTTTCAGCCCAAAATCACCTGAACCTCGGGTCCACCCCATAAGTTGTCGGCTACAGCACACTGATTTGGCCCCAAAATGGCCCCGTTCACGCCATTTTTACCGTTTGACCACATAAACTACACCACGACCCCAAGGGCACACGTTAGGCAGCTCCCTAGCCTCACTGGGGTAGCTCGATCAATTTTTGGCCCAAAATCCACCTAAGCCCTGATCCTACCCCATAAAACGTGGGCTATAACACACTGATTTGGCCTCAAAATGGCCCTGTTCACGCTATTTCGATTGTTTTACTACTCAAACTACCCCAACAACTGCAAAGGCCTATACTAGGCTACTCTCCAGCCTCTCTGGGGTAGCCTGGTTAATTTTCACCCAAAACTTACTCGGACCCTCGGCCCAACCCACAAATCGTGGGCTTTAGTACACCAGTTTGACCCCAAAATAGCCCAGTTCACACTGTTTTGACCGTTTAACCACCCAAACTACCTAGATAACCCTAAATTACCATACATGGTTGCTTCCCAGCCTCCTTGGCAAAGCCCTGTTGATTCTTGGCCCAAAAACTATCCGATCCCAGGGCCTACCCCGCAAACCGTGGGCTATAGCACACTAATTCGGCCCTAAAATGGCCCCGTTCATGCTGTTTCAATCGTTTGACCACCCAAACTACTGCAATGAACTCAAAGGCCCACACTAGGCCTCTGCCTAGCTTCTTAAGAGAAGCCCAATAATTTTTTAGCAACCGTTGGCTTTATTTCACTAATTTAGCCTTAAAATGGTCTCGTTCGCGTTGTTTTGACCATTTGATCATCCTAACTTCCCCGACGACCCCAAAGGCCTACTCTAGGCTGCTCCCCATCTTCCTGAGGTAGCCCGATCAATTTTTGACCTTAAACTTTCCCGGACCCAAAGCCCACCCCATAAATTGTGAGCTATAGCACACCGAATGGGCCCAAATTGGCCCCGTTCGCATCGGTTAAACTATTTGACCACTTAAACCTCCCCAACGACCCCAAAGGCCCATACTAGGTGCTCTCTAGCCTCCCTAGAGCAACTCGATCTATTTTTGGCATAAAACCCACTCGGTCCTAAGGCCCACCCAACAAACCGTGAGCTATAGCACACTGATTTAGCCCTAAAATGGCCCTGTTTCGTTGTTTTGGTTGTTTGAACTTCGAAACCTCCCCGACGACCCTAAAAACCCACATTAAGATTCTCTCAAGTCCCCCTGGGAAATTTTGATCGATTTTCATCCCAAAACTCGCCCGAGCCCTAGGCCCACTCTGCAAACGTGGGCTATAACAAACGAATTTGACCCCAAAATGGCCCTATTTTCCCCGTTTTGATCGTTTGACCACTCAAACCACCCCGATGACCCCAAAGTCCTATGCTAGCCTTTCTAAGGCAGTCCAGTCGATTTTTAACTTAAAATCCACCAAAGCCCTTGGCCCATCATATAAACCGTGAGCTATACCACACCGATTTAGCCTTAAAATGGCCTCATTTGTGCTGTTATGACCATTTGACTACTAAAAACACCCCAACGACCCTAAAGACCCGTACTAGGCTGCTCCTTAGCCTACCTGGGGTAGCCCAATCGATTTTCATCCAAAAATCCGCCTGGGCCCACCATTCAAGCTATGACTTATAACATACCGATTTAGCTCTAAAAT
>NW_025893987.1:0-1345 GCF_002878395.1 Capsicum annuum | reverse complement strand
GTTGGTGACCATGTGCACTCAAAAATCTCTCCCATGAAGGGAGTGAAGAGGTTTGGCAAGAAGGGAAATCTCAGTCCGCGATATGTCGATCCCTTTAAAATTCTTAGTCGCTTTAGCAAGGTAGCTTATGAGCTCAAATTATCTTCAGATCTAGCTTCAATACATCCATTATTCCATGTCTCTTTGCTAAAGAAGTGCATAGGTGACCCAACAGTTGTAGTCCTTATAGAGGGCATAGATGTTCAGAACAACCTCTCTTATGAGGAAATTCCAGTCAAAATCCTTGACTATCAGACTCGTAGACTGAGGAATAAAGAAGTTCCTCTAGTCAAAGTTTTTTGGAGGAATCAGTCTATTAAGGGAGAGACTTGGGAAGCAGAAGCAGATATGTGGACCAAGTACCCTCACCTCTTCTTCACAAACTTAGGCTCAGCCCAAGTAATAGCTTTCCATAAGCTTATTTAGTTTCATATTCAGATTTCAATTACAAACTCGGTATCAGATACCATTTTATGTCAAGTCATATGTTCATAAGTTAGTTTAGTCATGTATCAAATAGACATGATCATATTATCAGTACTCTCAATCATGCAGTCATGCATCATCTTAGTCATGTATTCATGCATCAGATATGCATGTTCAGTGTGAAATTCAGTATGTCAGTAATATCAATCCTATAGTCATGTCCCAATGTTTATGATTCAGTAAGTGGATTCAGTCTACTAGTACTCTCAGTTCAATCAGTCTTATTCGAGGATGAATGTTCCCAAGGGGGAGATATTATAAAACCTCGTAAAAATTTCTAGCTTAATTCAATCCTTTAGACTTTTTAAGGGGTCTCACACTTAAAAAATTCTAGTAAAGTTTCCAGACTTAGTTTATTTTAGCCTTCAAAAATTGGAGATCTCATTTTGCGACCTTAAAGTCCTTAAAGGCCTATATTTTTGTTAATTCATGATCAAGAAGGTCAATAGGTTTCCCCAGACAAGTTTTAGATTTTTTGAACCTCGTCTAGACCTTGTTTGGAATCCCAAAATAGTGAGTCGATGCGATGTTGGTGCCTCGCATTGCGAATTGCGTCGACAGATAAAATTTACCTTAGCTCAAGTCAAATTCCAGTGAACCGACGCTATGTCGGTACAACGCATTGGTAACCACAACGCTCTGTGTCGACTATAGCATCACTGGGCACTTTTTTCTGTCTTTTAAACCCGCATTCTTAAGGGTAATTAGGTCTTTATCCCCCAATCTTCATCCCTCTTAACACGAAATTTAGCCCTTTTTTTGCTAATAATACTCATTATTTCACAGTTGCTCAAGAACAAGAGAGTTTCCTAGGTGATTT
>NW_025893986.1:0-2889 GCF_002878395.1 Capsicum annuum | reverse complement strand
CCCCTAATATTGAATCAGTGCCAGTAGCATGTGAATTCCCAGTCGTGTTTCCTAAAGATCTCCCCAGAGTTCCTCACAAAAGGGAAATCGACTTCAGAATAGACCTACTTCCAGATACTCAGCCCATATCTATCCCGCTATATAGAATGACGCCTGCAGAACTAAGAGAATTAAAAAAACAGATTAAAGATCTCCTAGATAAGGGATTTATCAGACCCAATGTGCCCCCGTGGGGTGCCCCAATTTTATTCGTGCGTAAGAAAGATGGTTCCCTCAGAATATGTATTGATTACCATCAGCTAAATAAAGTCACGGTTAAGAACAAGTATCCACTTACCAGAATCGATGACTTGTTTGACCAACTTCAGGGTGGCAGTTACTTCTCCAAGATAGTCTTCAGATCGGGCTATCATCAGCTCAGAGTCAGAGGATGTGACATCCCGACAACAACTTTTAAAACTCGGTATGGTCGCTTCAAATTTTTAGTCATGTCATTTGGACTTACTAATGCCCCAGCAACTTTTATGGACTTGATGAACAGTGTGTTCAAGCAGTACTTGGACATATTCATCATAGTCTTCATAGATGATATTTTTGTCTATTATTGTAGCGAGAATGGTCATGTAAATCATCTCAGAATCATATTCTAGACTCTCAAAACCCATCAGCTATCGTGGTATCCATTTATGTCTTACATGTCAGCTCTATGATCATAGCCCATACTCGTACATGTTAGCAATAATGCACGCTTACAGTTCCTAGTATAAGGAGTTATAGTTCACCTAGTGTTACGAATCATGTTCCATGAATATAAAAACTCCAGACTTAGGTCATGCAGCTCATGACTCAGGTATCCGTGTCATGCTATATAGTATTCTCAGTTCCCATGACCCATGTTACACTTCTAACGATCGGCTAAATTCAAATTTCATCATGCATACCTCAAGTCCTCATGTTTTAACCCTTTAGTAGACTCTCCATACAAAATGATGTAGTGATGAGCAGTTATTTAGAAGGGAGAGAGTAAACATTTTATGCTAAGAAAATATTATTGTATGCTAGTTTTACACGAGGCTGTAGTTATGAAGATAGGCTTGAATGTCATGTTGATGTGTAAGTGGATAAATGGATATTGAAGATTTGAATAGGCTTGAACATAGTGGGAGAATTCAGTCTGGATCAGACCTCAGTAGGTAGAGTTATCAGAACCCAGTATTCAATTCCAGTACAGTCTCAGTTGCAGTCTTAGTTACAGTTTCATTCACATTTCTAGTCCAGTAATCAGATTAGTAACTCAGTTCAGTTTTAGATTTGCTTGACCACAGCGTACAGTTATCAGTTATTCAGTCATCAGTATTTCAGTACCTCAGTTTACAGACTATTTCAGAGTCATGTTATACGCTTGGTCTTGCCTTTACAAATAGTACAGTTTTCTAGAATTCATGCTCAGTTATCTCATTTTACTTAGTTAGTCCCTACTGCAAATGCATAATACTATGCAGTTTCTGTCCAGACTAAGTATAGTTCAATCCTACATGACCAGTTTTCAACTATCAGCCACTCAGTTAATCAGATAAGTTAGTACGTTTATGCGTTCGTGCTCAGTGCCCATATGAATATTTTCAGTAGCCTCAAGTGAAATGCATGCAATGTTGAAGTAGAAATTCCAGTTGAGGGAATAGTCAAGAAATGTAGCTAAGATTGCAAGCTAGTAGTTGTAGTGAATAAGGCTTAGTAACTCTATCTTAGATGCCGTTTCATAGGCCTTGCTCTATATTACAGAATTACAGCCATGTTGTGATTTCTTATTCAGATGTCTTATTCAGACAATGCAAAGGTTTCCCTTGCTCCCTAAAGCCACTAGAACTCTATAGAAAGAGTGTTAAAGAAAGGCTCTAGTCGATTATAAGTTGTCAGAATAAGTTAGCCCGTAAAACCAGTAATTCAGTTTAGCAGTTAGGCGGACAATATTCGTATGGTTGGGTTTCCCATCTTTCCATCTAGTTGCGCTATTCAAAGTCTCATGAATGTAACTATTCCAAGATCAAGCAACTATGTGGTTGTGAGTTCAGCTCAGTTCAGGTCTCATACATCAGTTTCAGATCCCTAATATGCAGTCACGATTCAGTTCATAGGTGCCCTGTGCTTCATCTCAATTTTTTCTCAGTATCTCAGCCAAGTCAGCATTCTTCAGGGGACACAATGTCTCAAGAGGGAGATGCACTATAATCCCCGAGATATAATGACCTAAACCTTCTATCTTCTGTTCACATAACGAATCCATTTTGGAGTAGTGGGTACTCATAGGTGGACCGACAAGTTTCAATCTCAGCCGTAAGACATGTATTCAGGGGCTCAGTTCCAATCATGATATTCAGTTCCTATATCACATTTCAGGCTCAGTTATGTTCTCATGTACCCGTTCATGCGTATTTAGTAAATGATCTCGAGTTGGAGATCGGTGATTTTATATTCTTGAAAATCTCTCCAATGAAAGGAGTGAAGAGGTTTAGAAAGAAGGGGAAAGCTCAGTCCCCAATATGTCGGTCCTTACCAAATTCTCAACCGTTTCGAAAAGATAGTTTACGAGTTTGAGTTGCCTTCAGATTTAGCTTCAGTGCATCCAGTGTTTCATGTCTCCCTGCTTAAGAAGTGCATAGATGACCTAGCAACTGTAGTCCCTATAGAGGTCCTAGATATTCAGAACAGTCTCTCCTATGAAGAGGTCTCAGTCGAAATCCTTGACTATCAGATTCGCAGACTGAGGAACAAAAAAGTCCCTCTAGTCAAAGTTCTTTGGCAGAATTAGTCCGTTGAGGGAGCTACTTTGGGAAGCAGAATCAGATATGGGAACCAAGTATCCTCACCTCTTCTCTGCAAACTCAGACT
>NW_025893985.1:0-2142 GCF_002878395.1 Capsicum annuum | reverse complement strand
GTGAGCTACCCAAGAGACAACATCCTTCTCCGCTATTTCCTCTAACGCGTCATATGCCTCGTCAATACTGCACACTCATGGTACGTTGATAGGAGTTCATTTCCGACATAGCACACGATATGATATCCTACATTAACAAGTCAGCCGTGTAATTTGCTTTCCAAATTCGAATGCAGCAACATCAATAAGAAAATACTGAATGTCTGAACAAGCAGTATAACAAGCATATTTTTTACAAACTCTAAACATGAGTAGAAAATTTCCATTTCACTTTGTCTTGATGAATGTTTGATCATTTTAGAAGAACTGTGATCTGAAGTTCACTCCACAACAAACTGTTTTCTATTAATCTTTCGAGTTTTGAATATTGTCGACCTCAGCTTCAACGTACTTCCACTTCACATGTATTACCACAAAAATGAAAATACACAACAGAACAATTTCCTACAATTTTGTTTTTAGTTTCTGCACTTACAACTCCCGCACCGAATACTTAGTTTCCAACAAATATCAAGCTGATGCAATGCACCTCTCGGAGAGCTTTTCAAGAAGCTAGTCTTCAACAACCACCACAAAACAGTAAAGTTAACAACCCGACCTGTTCATTTTTTTAGGTAGGTCAACACAGATGACACTCCTATTTGCTTTCCCACCATTCACATCTTTACGTTTCTCCTTTCTCAACTCTCTCTTTACCGGAAGTACATAGGCTAGCCCATGTTCTGTGATATTTCAACATAAACACAGATCATCAAACTGTCAGCTTATGATTAAATGTTCAGTCACTTGACAAGAGTGAGAGTGACTCACAGAACACCAAATTTAACAAACATAACACGGAAGTTACCATTGTCTCAATGAATAACATCCTAAAGTGAGGATATCAATACCAAGAAAACTTCAGATGCAAACTTTCAAATACAGTGTACACCAGTCAACGGCCATAAACAGTAAAGTATAAATAGAAAAAAAAAATCAATGACATGAAAGAAAAATAAATGTCACAGACAATAAATTTTATCAAGAGTAAGGATCAAGGAATACTAAAGTCTCATGAACGTGATAGTGGTAGGATATCTAACAGGGAAAGGGAGCGAGACGACTTTGAATGGGAAAAGAAAAAGTATAAGGAAAGGAGTCATCGTTCAATAGACAAAGGTCACTCGGAGAAACCAAAACATGATTCTTCTCGGGATCGTGATTACCAATCTTATTCATCACGAGAGAAGAATTGTAATAGACACCATTAGCTTAGAGCAGCCTGACAAAATGTTACCATGCCCAATATGTTGTCTTTATGGAGCGTAGCTACTGCTCTTTGCATAATAGCTGAGGGTGCCGCCTTTATTAGTGAAACTATATCACACCCTTTTGCATAAACCAAGGTTTCTCATAATCGCAACGTAGATTTCAACTATTTTCATTTAGTTCCCCTGAACAATTGACATCCCCATGTTGTCCAAATATATTTGGTCTGCACAAACTCTTTAACATTCAATTAATTGTTCTCGAAATAGACTTCCTAGTTTAAAAATAAAAATTCATACAAATGTAACGGTATGACTCCCACTTCCCTTTTCCCAATTTATGCAGCCCTATATTATGTGATAAGAAAGTAAGAAACAAATAGAAGCATAAAACAACAATAAAGCTAGAAAAAGACGTGTAAGTATATATAAGCTGGTGGGACTTATATCATTGTAAGTAGAGCTATTCATGAGTACAAAAAATACATTATGATCACCATGTCTGTACACAAAAATAGTACTCCTAACATATTTGACAAAACATCTTTGTAAAAGTTACATGATGATCAATACGGCTATACACAAAAGTAGTACAGTACTTCTACATACTACTTGAAAAAACACCATTCCAACTTCAAAATAAAGAGCTTTACCATAATAATAACCCATATCATTGTTGAAGTAGAGCCAAATCTTTATTGACGATATAAATATCACAATGAAGTTTGAGAGGAAGGTTTTCTTCTCTTTCTAGTCTATTTTTGTTCAAATGAGGCACTTTGTAATTATTGCCGCCACTATCTTTCATCACCTCAATCATACAAGATTATAAAGTAAGAAATACATGATTGAGTTGTTTCGCTTTCATTTCATCAAAAGATCTTTCCACTGCTTC
>NW_025893984.1:0-3977 GCF_002878395.1 Capsicum annuum | reverse complement strand
AAACCATGAGAATAAAAATCATACTTAAAAGGCTCAACATCTTTAATCATAACTCCTCAACTTAGCTATCAAGAATATCATATATTATCTAACTAGTTTTTCTCCACCTAGCAAATCAATGGTACTACTAACCACACAACATGCATTAATCCTCGAAAATAATGTAGCCCCATATTACCTTGGCATACTTCTACATCATACTTAACTACGAATCAAGTAAACATAAGCTCTTCCATACACTGTTCTAGCCTATTAGATCACTCCCATATAACTAGAATCATTAACCAAGAAATCATCACATCCACCTTCATGACCATCAACTGTTCAAACTTAATGTCTAGTGCTAAACATGATTTACAACCCAATCCCACACACAATTCTCACTTAGAAACTATAGAACACAGCATTAAGAAACACTAGTACACTAGAACCCCATAACAATGACAATCGATCATAATCATATGTCCTATCTTATTCACAATCCATTAGCACATCCTCCTTCTTCACATAATTACTATTTACTCATCTTCACACCTAAATTACTTTCATAGCTCAATAAATTTCAGCTAAACTCCTTTCTGTAACCTCAAGGGAACAACACTCAACCACCAAGTACTTTCATCAACAATTATCATCAATGACTTTTCATACTTCAAGTAAACAACAATTCTCCTTAACTAATAACTCCTTCTCTACCTTTCACTAACTAACAAACAAGGACATATCACTTCATTACTACCCTAATCATGTGAAAAAATTCAGCTATATATATATATATATATATATATTCAATAAATTTCCCTTACCATCTTTCTTCCCACTACACTTCTAACTAACACAAGAACAATAAGATGAACAACAAGTTGCTAGTGAATCAAAATAGGCCTCACACGACTTCACTAGACTTTAATTTTTGTGTTTTGAATAAGAAAATGAGATGAATAAAAAAACAACTATGCTAGTGAATCGAAAGAGCCCCATACGGCTTCACTAGACTTTGATTTTTCAAAAACATAATGATAACAGGATTATATATTACAAGAGATAGAAACTTGACATATAATTTTCAATGATCTAAAGATACACATCTTACTCTGTCTCAACTAAATAACTCATAAGAATAAGGCGATAACTTTAAACTTGATGGGCTTATAACACAATAGAAGGCTCCTCTCGAGCCGCTTTATGAGACTTCTGAAACTTCTTGGTAGCAAGTCTGAGAGCATTATCATGGGAAGAAATTAGAACTTGCTAATCGTGTTATCTCAAGAATAAGTCATAGATGAGAAATTTTGGGGTAACACACGAATACACAGGAGTATCTGATAGAACAACTTTACTACCCGATCTAGAGTATGAAAAGAGGAAAACTTTTCTTAAATGCCTTGTAGCCTCTTGAAGAAAAGTACAAATGTCTAAGTACCATTCTGTAAGACTCTACTAGAAACGGCTTCATAGACACTATAGGACACTTGAACTCTGTGCTCTGATACCAAGTTTGTAATGCCCCAAAAATGAGTCCCGAGACATCACACGGTGCTTAGGGTCAGAAATGATCCAAATCTAACACTTTTACTGGCATACTTACTAGCAAATGAATAAAATACATAAATTTGAATAAAATTAGCGGAAACAAAAAACTCTTCTGAACCGAATTAATACAAATTTGAATTTATAAGATTACAACTCTACTATTACAAACCAAACAGAAACTGAATACATCAACACTACTGACTGTCTATGAAGCCTCTACTAATATTGACTATAGATAGTCTGGTCATGACTCCCAACTATCCTAACCCAATATGAATAAATGAAGAAAATACAATACTACACAAAATCTGATTGGGTTGAGCCCTTGAATCAAAAGGACTCATCATCTGCTGACTGGAAGCTGCAACTTGTCTGATTATAGTATGTGTGCTATGACTTGTACCTATATTATGAGGAAATGTAGCACACAGACGAGTATGTAAATTAGTACTTTGAGAATATACTGAGTATATGGGGGTGTATGCAATTAAATAATCAATAACATCAATCTATATAGAAAACATGCATGCTATTATAGATGACTCACATGGCTTGAATAAAACTAAAATTTGAATCTCATAAATCATGAAAAAAGAAGCATGTAATATAAATCTTGTGAGTCATTACACTTTATTCTAAATCTTTATTCTCTTCTTATGCTCAAAACTTGTAAGCTAGATGAAACCTGAAACTCATTTTGTATAATAAACTCTTTATCTTAAATCACTGAAACTATTTCAAAAGTGGGGGATATCTTTGGGAGTTTTTTCTAACCGACATAAATCATGTGAGCTGACATCGAGTCCAACGTTTTGCCCACGTTGGGGAGAGCTGTTCTACTCTTGACATCGGAATAGAACTTTAGATTAAGTGATCACTATCTCTGCCTCAGCCCCATAAATCTCAATCCTATGGTGGCACATAGTTCTAAAGTATGAGGCCTTGGAATCATACTCAACTCGGTGCAAGATACTAATCCCATACTTATGCTCAGAACTTTTGTGAAATCCACCTTGAAACAATACAAGGGTATATAATAAAGACCAATTATACTCATCTTTGCTTTAAATCATAAACAATGTAGATTCCTATCTTAGCTTGGAATTAAAGGATCAATCTTTTATTTTGAAAGAACTTATTAAAACTTGTCAAAAAAGCTTGAGATCATCATAATCTCCTTATAAACTCATAACTTGTACTTAGAGCTCAAAATATAAAGCTTTAAAGCATCAACATCATATTTAAACCTCTTGCTCAACAATCATCTTTAAAAACTTTCAACATTCTCAAAATAACAATCTTTAAGTAGAGGTTAATGACCCATATATCAAACTCATGTTAAAACACCAAAAGATTCATACTTGATAATGTAAATATTGATAAATCAACTCAAAATCTGGAAATTTCAGCAATTAGCATGAAAATATAAATATACTCATGTAATATCATTGCAAAACATCATACTTAATATGCTTCTTGAAAATAATTCAACCATATCAAAATAATAAAATCAAGAATCACACTATCATTGCTTAAACTCACTTGAAAAAATCTGGAAAACCACATTACTTGCATAAATATATGAAATTAGTCGTACAATTACACTTCTAAATCATTGAAAATCTTATAAGCTTGTA
Source organism: Capsicum annuum (assembly GCF_002878395.1). NCBI lineage: Eukaryota > Viridiplantae > Streptophyta > Magnoliopsida > Solanales > Solanaceae > Capsicum > Capsicum annuum. The sequence continues at coordinate 807 of NW_025893984.1, read as the reverse complement.
ATTAACAACAACGGGTATAAACCCCAACTTGAATATCATGGAAAATAATCTAAAATTCAGTAATTTGTAATCTAAAATAAGTTTTGAGCACAAGGACGAAAGGATTGTCCTTGTTGAAACCCCGCATACCTTAATAGTTTGGATTTGATGAAGAAAACTTGACTTTGAAACCCTAGGAGATGATCTTGAATTCTTTCTTGAGATTCTTGAATGTGATACTTATTTCTTGGCTTGATTCTTAAAGATGATGACTTGAATTTTACGTTTATTGGATCAGAAACTTTGAATTCTTGACTATCTTTAAGAAGTTTGATGGAGTTCTTGGATGGGGATTAGTGTTTGTTCTTGAGGGAGGCTTGGAGAGAAATTATGATTAAAGGGGCATATAATGATCCCTAAGGCTTCAATTCTCTATTATGGACAAGTTAGGGTGAAGGAAAGGACCTTTTTTTCCCTTAAAAAGGTGAAAACACCACCTGAAAATTGGGTGCATGTGATAGGGCGTGCGTCGCACGCTAATCGCGCGATGCTACTACCTTAGTCACGAAAATGGTCATAACTTTTAACTCAGGTATTGGATTTCGGCAAAATTGGTATCTTTGGAAAGCTAAATAAATTCTCTAAAATTTGGTGGGTCTAACTTTTACAAAATACCACATATACATCAAGTTATGCTTGTTCAAAGATGACCCTTGCGAAATCAAACACTAAAACTTGGTGAATTCCAAAGCTCTTAGCTTGCATTACCTTAAGTGACTTCTATGGACACATTTAACACATCATAAGCTCTCTTATCACTAGGTTACT
>NW_025893983.1:0-1147 GCF_002878395.1 Capsicum annuum | reverse complement strand
AAACTGTCTGTGGGCTAATTTTTAATTCAATTAGATTCATTATTTATGATAAAATTATTATAGTATGATATTCTATCTTTATGATAAAACTATTAAATTCTAATTCATAATCCTTATAGGTAATTATAAAAAGTATTTAATATTTTATCCTAATTAATTATGCAATCAATAATAAAAGTTCTTGAGTTGTCATATCGTGCATAACTAATCCAAATACTACTGGCTAAAATTTCTTTATGTTATCCTTGATTTTAAAGATTATATTCTATTAAAGATATTATGGCTAATCTTCAATTAAACAAAACTATAGATCACTTAGACATTAGTCCTTGTTTTAACAGCTATAATTTTCTTATATGATCCCACACATAATATATAATTTTATTAAATCAAGACTGTTGCATCTAAGTCTTAATTCAATGAAATCATATAGATCACTAGACATAAAATCTAAAGTATATTCTAAAGTACACACGTACTAAAGTACTTTTCAGTATATATAAAAGAGTAATATACATACACAAAATGAAATAACTTAAGCATGTATTCTCTCACTATAATAAATAATTTTTGCTTGCACAAGTATCTTTTTATATAGTAAGAGATAAAGAATTTTAAGCTTGTGTCAGAGCACACAAATACACAAACAAAGGCAAAATAAAATGTTAAAGCAGCAGTATGCTTTACATACTCAGTTACAATTAAAAATTATCTTCAACCTCTAGATGGGTTTAATGACTCGATTACGATTCATTTTACAAAATCCGCTTAAGATCATAATTCAAATACCAAAAAGAGATTTGAAAACATACACATTCAAGAAAATCTATTTTGGTACGAGTTCTACCCTTGGAATGTATCAAAAATTTCAAAAATAAAATCTCAAATTCAAGATTTCAAAAATCAAATATGAAATTCAAGACCCATTTTTGAAATTTCGCACATTCCAAAATAACAAACATGAAAAAAGTATTGTTTCATTATGATACCAAATATAAGAAGTAAAAAGCAATAGCGCAGCAAAATTTAAGATTGTCATACCTCCGGCCATTATCAAAGTTTGTTGGAATTGGCGGCATTTGCTTTTCACTTTCGATGAGTCTTCTAAGTACTTAGAGTATCTCACTAGATGGTGTATTTTAGGAGA
>NW_025893982.1:0-6510 GCF_002878395.1 Capsicum annuum | reverse complement strand
TGATAACTGAGTACTGGAGTTGAGATCAGTCTTATCTAGCTAGTGATCTTAAAAACTAATGATACTAAAATCGATTAATTGAATATACTCATATCAGTGACTAAATTCTGAGGTTTCTACTCTCATCTGACTGCATCGGAGATCAAACCTCTCTAATGGATAATTTCAAAATGTACTATCAATGATAAGAAATGATCATTTTTGAATCTGAAAACAAGAATACTCAACTGAATCTGAGACTGAGATCAAGCCATGGGTGATCTGTAGATCTGATAACAAAAATACTCATCTGAATCTGAGACTGAGATCAAGCCTATCTGATGGGTGATCTCGGGATCTGATAATGAGATTACTCAAATGAATCTGAAACTGAGATCAAGCCTATCTGGCGGGTGATCTCGAGATCTAATAATGAGATTACTTAAGTGAATGTGATACTAATATCAAGCCTATCTAATGGGTGATCTATAGATATGATAATTAGATTACTCTACTAAATATGAGACTGAGATCAAGCCTATTTGATGGGTGATCTCGAGATCTGATAACAAGAATACTTAACTGAATCTAAGATTGAGATCAAGCCTATCTGATTAGTGATCTCTAGATCTGATACTGAATAACTTTATATGGGAGAAAGCCTATCTGACGGGTGGTCCATGAATCAATGGAACTATCTGAGTTCCTCACTGAGATAGATGACTATATATGAATTTCCTGATTTCTGAAGATTGATACTTAAACTGCAACTGTGGGAAATAGTCACTTAACCGATATGCCCCAAATCTCAACTGGTAGGGTCCAACCTATAACCCTAGCTGGAAGGGTGTTAATACCGTGCCATGGGTAAAGAACTCTCTGGTCATGCCTATCTGACGGGTGACTCTTACAGGAAGTCAAGCTTAAGGCAATATAACAGTCAATCCTATCTAACGGGTGACCAACCTTTCTTGATGGATGACGCCTACATCCTGCACTGTCTACACAGTTCTGGAGTTCAGGAATTGCTCCTAATTACTCTTTATCTCTGACGGGGAGCCGCCATCCCTTCCCTTGCTCGGTGCTAGCTCTTACTCCCAACTGAAAGACTCTGAACTAATTTGTAACTTAAATTGAACTGAATTTGATACTGATTATATTTCTTGACTGGTCTGACTGAGTTAAGCTAAATTGGCTAAGGGTTTGTAAGACAGTTCAGAGATGATCAGAATGTTCATCCTCACTACGGGAGTACACCAGTATATCATTGATAAAAACTATGACAAACATATCCAGATATGGTATGAACACTCGATTCATGAGGTCCATGAAAGCTTCTGGGGAATTAGTTAACCCGAAAGACATAACAAGAAACTCAATATGGCTATAATGAGTTCGAAAAATAGTTTTTGGGATGTTACACTCCCTAACTTTGAGTTGATGATAGCCGAAATGAAGTTCTATCTTTGAGAAATAATTGCACCTTGCAATTGGTCAAACAAATCATCTATTCTCGGAAGGGGGTACTTATTTTCGATAGTGACTTTATTCAGTTGGCGGTAATCAATGAACATACAGAAAGAGACATCTTTTTTTCTCACCAACAACACAGGAGCACCCCAAGGAGAAACACTGGGCCTTATGAAACCTTTATCTAGTAGATCTTTGAGTTGCTCTTTCAACTCTTTAAGTTCTAAAGGGGCCATATGGTAGGGAGGAATAGAAATGGGCTGAGTATCAGGAAGAAGATCAATCCCGAACTCTATCTCTCTATCAGGAGGTATCCCTGGGAGATCATCCGAAAAGACATCAAAAAACTCATTGACGACGTTACCAGAATGGAGAGTTGGAGTCTCAAACTTAATGTCTTTGAGTCTAACTAAATAGTAAATACACCCCTCGAAAATAAGCTTTCTAGCTTTGAGGTAAGAGATAAAATGACTCTTGGGTGACACAAAATTCCTAGACCACTCAAACACGGATGCACCCAAAAACTAAAACTTGACCACTCTGGTCCGACAATTAATAAATGCATAAGAAGAATATAGCCAGTCCATACCCAGATTCATATCACAATCTACCATGTCTAACTCAATCAAATCAGCCAACAAGACTATATGAAGAATGGTAACAGGAAACTTTTTATACACTTTCTGGGCAACAATCGAATCACCCACTAGGGTAAAAAACTAGGATAGGCTCAGGAATAATCTCAGGACTCATTTCAAAATTCACAGCAATCAAAGGTGTAACATATGAGAAACTGGATCCAAGATCAAACAAAGAATACACATCAAACTGAAATATACGAAGCATACCAATAACAACATTGGGAGACTCCTCCTGTTCCTGGAGGGACAGTAAAGCATAGAACCGATTCTGGCGCTGCCCGCCAGCATTGCTAGAAGAGGCACCCTGAGCTGGGGCAGGGCGAGTCGCTGGAACTGGAGCACTAATAGTTTGAGTCTGGGTCTGAGAGCGATATTCACGACACCTTTGTCTATCCTTTGGACAATCTCTAACTCTGTGACCCATGTCACCACCCAAATGAGCCCTACCACACTTAGTACACAAGGGACAATTTGACTTATTGCCAGCACTGTACTGGGACCTGGATGCATATGACCTGCTACCTTACTCCTGCCTACCTCTAGGTACGGGAGCACTAGCAGATGACGGCGCTGGCATAGACGAACAGTCCTGATACTGAGGGCGACTCCCTCCCAAAGATCTAGTCTCACCCTGTCCATGTTACTTGGACCTAGCTCTCTTATTCCCTCTCATTTTATCTCTCTCCTTAATCTTGTCTGCCTCAATTTGTTGGGCATGAGTCATCAACCTAGAAAGATCCATCTCACTATTCAGCATAGCAGACCTACACTCCTTAACCACATAACTAGACACTCTAGTCACAAACTTACTCATACTAGCCCAATTATCAGCCACTAAGTCAGCAGCATACTTGGCCAACTGATTGAACTTTAGATAGTACTCCCTAACAGTCATAGAGCCCTGTTGCAGGTTCATAAACTCTACCACCTTCGCCTCTCTCATCTTTAAAGGGAAAAACTTATTCCGGAATACATCTTGGAACTCTTGCCAAGTTATAGGGACAACTCCCTCACCTCTACCTTTCCTCCAAGAAACAACCCAGTCATAACCAAGGTCTTTCAAACTATACGCAGCCAAATCCACACTATGTTCCTCAGATATATGTATCACCTGAGTAATCTTCCATAACTCCTCTAAAAATAACCGTGGATCCTTATCAAACTTGGACCCATAGAATTTCGGCGGATTAATCCGCATAAAGTCACGAATCCTGGCAGCAGCTGAATCATCTCCCTGCTGCTGTGGAGCTGGGGCCGGGTTGGCCTAAACATTTGCTGTAACAGCTTGGTCCAGTGCCTGAAAGGCTTCCTAAAATTCAGTATGAGACATATTTTTATTCAACGGGTCAGTGGGTTGAGGTTGCTGACCATTATTATTTTTTCTCGCTCAACGTGGAGGCATATTTCTAAAAGAGGAGAGCATGACTAGATAGAAGAGAGAGACACTTTAAGCACAATAGACTTCTAAAAGAAAGAATCACACTTTTTCTTAAAACATCTTGTAGCCTCTTGCTCATAGATGTGGTGTGCTACACACTAATGATCAAGACTCTACTTAACGCGGCTTGTCAGAGTCCCTAGGAAACCTTAAGACCTTAGGCTCTGATACCAAGTTTGTGACACCCCAAAAAATTGGTCCCGGAGCATCACATGGTTCTTGAGGCTATGAGTAGCCCCAAGCTAACCCTTTGAGCCCTTTTCATTCAATTCAACACAAATCAATGGGGTTTAAATAAATAACCCTCAAATATCAACAGAGTAATCATCATCCAAGAATAAAAGAATTTCAGAAAGATAACAAAATACGACTTATTAGTCAACACCCAAAATCTATACTAGTCTGACAAGCCTTTAAGAAAATCAATAAAACCAGCGAGCCATTGAGACATGCCCCAACTGACTCATACTCAGTTATCAAATGTACAAAATTTCGTGAAACGAACATCAGACATCACGTCCTTGGAGCATAAGGACTCACCATGATAGAGGATGTAGAACAGCATGCCCGACGAATCACTATAGAACCTGGAACTTAGCACCTGAACCTACATTCTGAGAAAATGCAGCCCAGATCCTAAGATATGGGTCAGTACCATGGAAAGGAACTGAGTATATGGGGGGTGTAAGCAGTTGAATAAACCTCATCATCATAAATATTTATAAGAAATATGCAGAATGTAAGAAAGACTCACATAGCCTGAAGAAAATCATCATAATCATGAGAGGATGAAATAAGTACAATAACATATGTGAGTCATCATATAATTTGTCAATCACTTTCAATTCATAAAGAATATCAATTTGCATAATGTAAAAATCATTTAAATCTTTCAAAACAATAACTTTCACAATTTCACTTTCAAATCACTTCACCATTCACCATAGACACAAGGAAACACACACACACTGGGAGATCCTATAACCGACATAAAACATGTGAGCTACATGGAGTCCAACGTACAACCCACTTTGAGTAGGGCTATCCTATCCTTGTCATCGGAGTAGGACTATCGATATTAAATCTACACAAACTAGTGATCACTATATAAATCAGCCTTAGGCTCACTCCTACGAGGTCACGTAGTTCTAGGGAAGTAAGGTTGCTTTATACCTCCCACTCGATGCTAAAGATATCTCTTAGAATTAGCTCATATCATTTCAAAGAAAATTCACAACAAAACAATTTTAGTAATATATAAATATACATAGGGAGCCATCATGCTTCTCATCTACCAAAATCAACCACGTTGTGGATTTCTTTCACACTCGAGTTCAAAACAACTCCATTAAGACCAAAAGGTCAAATAATTCAAAATATCTCAAATAGTCAACATCAACGTGCTTATAACACATAGTTTTTCAAAAAAACACAATTTTCAATGGGGATTCACGACCCAAATATTAAAATCATGATAAATATCATTCAAGATTCATGCTTTACATCTCCACACATGTAAATTCATCTTTCAAAATCATAAATATAAAGATTTCATAATAATTATCATAAGATATGGGTTCATGCTTCAAATTCATAAAAATCAAATAAAAATTATGCCTTTGTAAAGAACATTACTTTTGGGCACATGAACGAAAGAGAGTTCTTGTTGAAAAACCCCACATAACTTGAATGATGAACTTTAAATCGATACTCATTTTTGAGATGTTAATCGTGCCTTTGAATAATGGTTCTTGGAGTTCTTGAACTAGGAACTTAGAAACTTGAATAAATTTGCAGAATTAATGGTGAACTTTGGAGGTTCTTGAAGTTGGATGTAGGAGCTTAGGATTTTCTTTTTAACGGAATTTGATGAAATATAACATATAATGCTTCTAATAGGCTTTAATATAGGGTTTGGACAGATTTTGGGTGAAGGGGAATGACGAAAGGGCCCCTAAAAATCAAACAATTCTCGAATCTATCCTTTGGTAGACTGTTTTAATAGTCTTAAGTAGATCAACCATAACGTTTTACTCCAATATCCAAATTGGATGAAACTAATTTCATTAAAAAGAGGACTCTTATATATTTCCGTTGATATATAGTATCTCACCCAGATCATTATGTACGAGGAGTTATGATCATTTGAAGTTGACCCAAAAATTCACTTTTGATAGGCTGAAGTAGATCAGCCATAACTTTTTTCTCCAATAGACAAATTGGATGAAACAAATCTCATTGGAAAGAGGACTCGCAGAAATTTTCGTTGATATATAGTAGATCACTCAGATCATTATGTACAAGGAGTTATGATTATTTAAAGTGGGAGAATAATACGCCAGGCCTCAATATTTTTTCCTGCATGTTTTACTGTTCACTACTATTCACGGTTCGATTGGAATGTTCATAACTCGTCGATCGGGTTTTCGTTTTGGATAATCCACATATCATTCGAAAGATTATTCGATACGCTACACAATGCTGGGTCATAATCTAAGATATTCCACACGAAAAATTTATAATTTATTTTAGAAGATAGAACCCAACATATTTATGCACAAAATTTCAATGAAAAATTTCCCGGGGTATTACAAAAGGAGTCATTGATACGTCTATTACTACTAACTGGGATTGAGTTGCTAAGGGTACTCTGGATCTTGTGCCTCTGAACCTATGGAGTCAAAACGATAGCACAAATGCATCAGTATGAGAATGTACCGAGTATGAAGATGAGGTAAGGCTAAATACAAGGGTTTATGCATGAACAATCACTTAACTTAATAATCATGAGAGTACAGAATAAGAACGCATATATGAATGCACAAACCATAACTGAAATCATCGTGTCTCGAAATACTGAAACTTGGATACTACTTTACCGCCATCAGAACTCACTACTAATACCTGAGATACTGAACACTGAATTATCTGATACTGATAACTGAGTACTGGAGTTGAGATCAGTCTTATCTAGCTAGTGAT
>NW_025893981.1:0-3946 GCF_002878395.1 Capsicum annuum | reverse complement strand
CCTTCATCTATATTTCTACAGTTGGTGAGTCCTCATGGTTCAAGTACCTATGTCCCTGATTTTTCCTTGTTAGTATATGGTTGTTTCTTTTTAGTTCAGTACGAGTCAGTTGGGGATCTATCCCAATGGCTCCTCAGTCTTATGTAGTAGAGTCTTTTTTAGACTAGAGTGCCAATATGTATAGAAATTTCAATATTTTGATTGTACAAGCCAGTACTTCATCATATTCCAGTATGTTTATGACAGGATTGTTCTTCCTTATTTTAGCTTGATTATTGTCATAGTGAGTTCTAAAAGTGATGACAGGTTGGGAGGGTATGCTTCGGGCCACGTGTGACCTTAAGAACCGTGTGACACCTCGGGATACGTTATTAGGGCGTTACACTACATGTCCTCTAATGTAATGGGGTTAGTTCTTGGAGGTTTTATTGCTGAATATATTTCGGTATCCTTAGAGATTATCTGAGAGATCAGTTCTCGAGATTAGGATAGAGTTGCATACCTCTATTAGAGTATGAACATTGATTCCATGAGTTAGCTAGACATACTACAACTCTTTTTTCAACTGAGTATGAGTAGAGTTTGGTTTCTATAGGCAGATCCATTAGTAAGGTCTTTGATTATGCTTAGACCAAGAAGGAGATATGCATCATGAGGCCCAAGGGGGCAACGATAAAAAATTGTATTATCATGGTAGCTTCAGTGGGATTCGAATTGGCTCACAATTCAGAGATAGAGGTTCTCAGGGTATGTACCCTCCATGCCAATATTATCCTCATTAAGGTCAGCCTAGTAGACTCATTTATGAAATATTTCTGCTTATGGGCAGGGTTCATCCTAATTATAGTAATCATACAGGACTGAGATGTGGTCAACCTTTTTGAGATTCATATTTTGTATATTATATCTGAGGAAGATATCTTAGAGTTTAGGATCTTCTAGACATGGTGCAGTACTTGGGATATGTTATTAATATTGGGACTTTGACTAGTTCTCTATGGAGTATCCCTAATATGGGATAATTGTACTTGCAGAACAGCGTGTTTTGTTGATTAGGGCAGTGCTACCCTTATCTAAAGTTGATATACAACATTATTATGGTGGTCCCTAGGGTTCTATGGGGCCCTCGGGCAGGTAGGATAGGTGATTGGTCAGGCCCCCAGCCAGATAATTGATGAGGTCATATATATATTATGCCTGGTAAATCTAAGGTAGAGTCTTCGAATATTATTATTAAGGAACTCTCAGTATGCCATCAATCGAGTTTTGTTTTATTTTATCCCATATCCATTTATTCATATTTGTCTACTTATTATGCACTGCAATTAGAGCTGTCTTGTAATCCTTTATCTGTTCCATTATGTGTATCTAATCTTAATGGTCATTTATTAAAAGTGGATCAGGGTTAGAGATTATGTGTTTTGGTTGATTGAGAGTTTCATACTCAAGTTTATCTTATTATATTAGATATGTTGGACTTGGATGTGATTTTGGGCATGGACTGGTTATCCCCCGTATTATACGTTCTTGGGTAGCTTTTTAATGACATTGACCGTAGCCATCCTCGGTATACCCTCGGTGGTGTGGTAGGGAACTATTAGTTGTGTGCCGATGAGGATTATTTCTTATGTTTTGGCTAGGAGACTTATATCGAGGGGTTTCGAGTCTTATCTTATAATGTTAGTGCGGAGAGTACTTTTCTTTAACCTGTTCCTATAACTTGTGATTTCCCTATTGTTTTTCCTATAGATGTACTTGGTCTTTCTCTTGATCGTGATCTTAAGTTTATTATTGATATGGAGTAGGAAATCCAACCTACTTCTTTGGCACCCTATCCTATGGCTTCTATCGAGCTTAAGGAGCTAAATTCTTATCTTTATGATCATCTAGGTAAGGGTTTTATTAGTCAAAATGAGTTGCTTTAGGGTGGTCCTATCTTGGTAATGAAGAAAAAAGATGGTATCTTGAATATATGTATTGATTATAGGAAGCTAAATAAGTTGACAGTGAATAATAAATATCTTATGCCTCGTATTGATGACTTGTTTGATCAACTTCAAGGAGCAACAATATTATTTATCTTTAACTTAAGATTCAGTTACCATCAGTTGAGAATTCAGGTAGAGGACATCCCAAAGATAGCCTTCTAGACTCGCTATGGCCATTATAAGTTCCTAGTGTGTCTTTTGGGTTAACCTATGATCTAGATGCATTCATGGATTTTAGGAATCATGTTTTCAAACACTATTTAGAATCATTTAGGATGGTGCTCATCGATGATATTCTTGTGTATTTGAGGAGTACAAAGGAGCATATGCAGCATTTGACGACTCTGCTCCAAACTTTTAGATATCATAGGCTTTTTGCCCAATTCTCCATGTGCAATTTCTAGCTCGAGTCAATTACATTATTACGTCATATAGTGTCTAATGGTGGGATTATGATGGACCAAATGATGATTGAGACTTTTTTAGATAGGGCTCGACCTACATTTCCATCTGACGTTCGTAGCTTTATTGGTTTTGTCGGTTTCTACAGTTAATTCATTGAGGTTTTTGCAACTATTACAATGAAAATGACCAGATTGACCTAGAAGGATGTTCCTTTCCAATGGTCTGAGGAGTGTGAGTTGTCACGACTCAATTTTCGAGTAATGATGGAAACTACCACATTCCACTGGAAGGTAAGCCGATACTATGACCTAGAGCTAATGCAATGGGCTACCTTTCTAGAAATCTCCAATACGGACCCTATATAAGAACACAATATAAACAATAGCATTCCACTATCTATGACAACCGAAATTCAAATTCCAATCCCATGACCTGGTAGTATTACTATATAAAGTACAAGAACTTACCATAACGTACCACCGGGAAGTACACGTAAAGAACACAACCAAGAACTCATCAAGGTGTCCCATTCCACCGGAGAGTACACCAAAATAATACAATACAAAGAACCCATCACGGTATGCAATACCTTTTGAGAGTACAACAAAAGATCAATCAACAATACATCAAGACAATACTACACCACAATTAACCAAAGCCGCAGGTAACACAACCCTGCCATGTCTTATTTTCGAGGTCCACAATGATCATCAATTTCACAATTTAATCACAATGAAACCAATATCGACATAACGTAGTTATATATTACTTATTCTCTAACTCAATAATAAATTACACGATTAGTCTATACTAGTTAACCTTCGTTTCCATAATCCACTAGATTACAAGTCGAATAGTTAACAGCCATCACTTAAGGGAAAAGCTACAAGTTACCAACACTATTATTTCTTCACCCACTACAAGGCCATTCTCGAGTAAGCATTCTCATTATATAAATCCTCAATTAAACCATCATGACATCACATAATAGATGTCAACTTAACTATTCATCGTACAATACCAAGTCTATTATTATTGAGCATGTTAAAACCTTAAGGACTAGTTTCCATATTTTAACCAAGTAAGGTCCACCAACTAGTTCACTAGACTTCCAGCCTAAAAGTCATAAACATTTATTAGAAAGAACTAGTTATCACCTAGGCCATTTTACTAGGCGACATTCCGTAACATAACCATTAATTCAAGTCAAGTAGATTTCCAAGGTAAGCCTTTGGTTCTACACAAGAATACATATACCAATTAGCCTTAACCCTATGATAGGCATAAATTATCTCTAGTTACTAATTAGACTCAACAAGGGCCGCACAACTTACTAATTTCCTCGTGATGTAGGTTTGGGTTCTCAGTCTCAGCAGCGACAGTGATCTTTGAGTTCCTTCATCTATATTTCTACAGTTGGTGAGTCCTCATGGTTCAAGTACCTATGTCCCTGATTTTTCCTTGTTAGTATATGGTTGTTTCTTTTTAGTTCAGTACGAGTCAGTTGGGGATCTATCCCAATGGCTCCTCAGTCTTATGTAGTAGAGTCTTTT
>NW_025893980.1:0-8856 GCF_002878395.1 Capsicum annuum | reverse complement strand
ATGCGGTGAAAATTTTGGTGACAACCACAAAATTGACAATGCAAGACTCCAATGCCACCGGTAGGAATAAAAGCTTGGCATACATCATCAGCATTGATCTTAGAACTTGCTAAGAGACAACGTGTACACTCACTGTAAAGAGTCCGTTGCATTTTGCACCCTAATGTGTGTTTTTCTTTTGTAATTTGCACTCTATTCTATTTTTTTTTAATGATTTACACCCCTATCTCTTTATTTCCTTACAAAATAATAAAATCACCCTTTTCATAATTTTTTCATGAGGATAAAATAGGGATAAACAATAATAATAATTTTATATTTAAAGAGAGTTGAAACATTTCTTTCGTCAATTTGAACATTAACAAACAAAATAATGAAAATAATGAACTAAGTGCATATCAAAGAAGGACAACTGAAGTCTTGAAAGAGAGGTTATTTTGAGAATAAAAATGACATGGATCCACTGAAAAGTACTTCCAATTGAAAAAATTGACTGTCGTTTGAAGAGAGATTATTTTGAGTATGCTTTCCTGTAAAAAAAATAAAAAGGTGATAGAAACCAAGCTATGGAAACATAAACACAATTTGAGCTGGCTGAATCAACAAGTTCATTATCACCTTGATAAACATTCAATAAAAGAGCTCAACTTGAGAATTGCTATACTGAAATGTTAAAGAACTGAAGTGAAACTACATCCAATAAAAACTTGCAAAGAAAGGGATGAAATTTTCATTTCCTTTAATCCACAATAATATTTTTTTATTCTATCTCGTACAACAGATATTGCGAAAAAAAAATCCTAAGACCTATACCTAAGTAATTAACTAAAAACCTGAAGTAGGAAAAAAAATTGCTCTGCACGAGCAAAACACTAAATAAACACCTAACAGCAAAACCTCATTTATAATACTGAGACTTCTCTGATAGATAAATTGTGGTTAGGGGCGGAGCTACACTTCGGATAGGGGGTTCATCCAAATACTTCGTTAAAAAATTATACTATATGTACATGATTAAAATTATTTTTTTATGTATATATATTAGATGTCGAACCCCCTTCGATTAGTTCATATGTTCACTTGTGAACCACCTTGGTGAAAATTCTGAATCCGCCACTGCTTGTGGACCTGTGATCATATATCGCTTGGGCCATCTATATGGTGAGATAAAGTTACAGAGACCTATTCCTATTTAGAAGACGCATGGGTTTAATAAGCTCATCGAGATCATACAGTTGCATCTCTGTGGAACAGAAAGTGGTGCTTCCTCACTTCTTTGATGTTCCTCTTTATCACTATCATCATCTAGACTAATAAAAGGCATAAAACATAAATATGACCCTAAAATTGACACCAAATTAAAACATTGACATTAAACTTTGACAGTGCACAAATAGGCCCTTTAACTATACAAAATCTAAACAAATAAGCACTCTTATCCTATGTGGCAAAATGCGTGTGTACACGCAAATTTGAGCGCATCAGGCATAAAATTTGAGCCTCCCAACAATAAAAAAATGGTTAAATGACTATTATGCCCTTACTAATTCTTTTTATATATTTAAATGACTTTTTCCTATTATTTTTCCATTATTTTCAGCTCATTGATGAAAATGGTATCTAATTTCTTTTGTCATTGTGGAAAAAGAGCAATATTGAAGATTTCTTAATTAGGTAGGTCAACCTCACACGAAGAAATCGCGCGGTATCTATATATATTATAAAGAAGAGGGCGAATTTAAGTTATATAATATATCTAAATATAATTTATTTAAATATTACATTAAATATGAAACCATACTTATAATAATAAAAAATTATAGTTTTAATAAAACGTTAGAGAAAATGATCACATACCCCCCAACCTATAGTCGAAATCTCAACCACACACTCAACCTTTCAATTAGACCTATTACCCCCCTGATCTATTTTTTTCTATATTTATTAACCCTCTAAATGCTGAGCTGGCAACATAAACCAAGTAAAAAAACTTTCATGCATTTCACGTGCCTGGACCGCCTGGCCCACGCCTAAACAAAACAAAATATCTCTTTTATTTTTACAATTTCATTTCCTCTCTCCTCTCTCTTCTCTCTAAACCTTTCATCTTCCTCTCTCCTCTATTCTTTACTTTCTAAACCGCGATTTCATCAGTTTTTTTGGGTGATTTTTGTTCTAATCAAAATATTGTTGTGGATTTTCAAACAATCATCTTGTTGTTGTATCAAGGTGTTTTTTGTTCTAAACTAAAAAAATTGAATTAGGGTTTTTAGGTAATCTTCAATTTTACAAATTAATTGAGTGAAATTAACTGACTCTTTCTATTATGACGTTGTCTAAGTGTTCGATTAATAGGATAATCCGTTTGTAAGTACATGATTTGTTGAGTGTTTAAGTGAGTTTATTAGAAATTAGGGTTTTTCTCCTAATATGAAAACTTAAAATTTCAGTTGTGTTTAATAGGACGTGCGTGTTAATATGTTGTTAGTTTGAGTGATTTTTTCCAAAATTGAGTTAAAATTAATTAGGATTTTATGCTAAATCCTGAAATTACGATTTTTGTTGATTGTTTAAGTTGTTTTATTAGAAATTAGAGTTTTTCTCCGATTTGTTGTTAACATGACAAAATTTAAAAATCAATGGTGTTTAATAGCACGGCCATGTTAATATCTTGTTATTTTGGTGTTGAATTATGTAGCATGTTCATGAATTTTATTTTTCTTTTTCCAAAATATTTCTGCTATGTTACAATGTGTTATTTGATTGTTTATTGTCGTCAAGTAAGACAAGAATGGTTTTACGTTGATAACTCTAAGATGGTACCATGGTGGTGTCTTACATTTTAGTGGAAGAAAACTAGTTTATAAGGGGGGGTTAGTAACAGAATTTTTGGATGTTGATGTAGATAAGAAATCACTAGAGCATGTCAACAACAAAAGAAAAAAAAAGAGGGAGACCAAAAAATGCAACACCAACACCTTCTGCACCTACTTTTTTTCAGCATCCTGTTCTGCACCTTCTAATTATTGTGCATCATCTTCAATGGCTGGTACTACTAAAAAAGGAAGGGGTAGTGATAGGGAAAAAGCAGCTTCATTGAAAAGGTCAAAAGTAATGAAAATGGGTGTGTTCTAAGCTGAAAATGGATTCAAAGTCCTAAATGTAAGTATCTAGCTGTGTTGTATTTTATGTATGTATGAGTCTTTAATGTATGAGTCTTTGAATAAATTTTTTCCTTCACTGTAGCTTGGTATGCCTAGCAGTAAGATCTGCTCTACTATCAAGCAAGGGTAACAAGATCAGCTGATATAACTGGTAACATTGGTTATACACCAACTTCTACCAGTATGCTGAAATGAAATGACAAAGAAGCAATATAAAAAAAAAAACTACAAGAGATTAAAGAGAAGAAAAGAAAGAAGAATGTGGGTAGCAGTTCAAATAATCCAAGTAAAAAAATACTTCTTCAAAGTCCAAGATGTCCTGAAAATTGTAGTGATGTTGATTAGTTTAAGCACTATTTTAAGTTAGATCAGTTGACATGAAAATGCTTTTATTTTTTTGTTGGAAAACAATTAAAGCGCTGTATATATATTTTGTTGATGAATGTTGCCTAATGGTTGGTATGAATGATTATGTTGTGCCTAATGGTTGGTATGAATGATAATGTTGTGTGAAGTTGGAATATTTTGTTGATGAATTAATGTTGTCATTACCCATTATTATTGTGTTAAATGATTGTAAAGTTGATATAATGGCAACACAACATTGTCATTACACAATTTCAGTGTAAACACATAGCAGCAGCACGAGACTTTGTCTAACAATACACAAATTTGCAATTGTAAATAATAACATAGCAACAACACAAGACACTGCAAGTGTAAACAATAACATAGCAACAATACACGACACAATTTTATAAGTGTAAACAACAGCGTAGCAGGAACACAACACAATTTTAAAAGTGCAAACATTAACATACCAGCAGCACAAGTGCAAACAATAACATAGCGTCAACGCAACAAACATCTAAAGTAAGACTACACAAAAGACACCATAATAGAACATAGTCTGATATATTTAGAGAGGTATAAAAAATTTACACCATAGTCGACCATATCTAGCAACTACTTTCAATTCATTTGTTGCTAATGAACATAGCAACAACACAAATCAAAATACATAAAAATATCTTCCTATCCAACCTACACCGTCTCCATCTTCCATTGATCTTCTTCTCCCGCATCAAGTTATTAATTTGGGCCTCTTTAAGCCATAAGTCTTCTTCCAACTCATTGATTTTGTTCACTAATCTTGGAATGATAAAATTTGATCTTGGATCCACTTTTTCTTTGTCCCTCCATAGAAAAAAAATTACATCTTTGAGACTGAATTTTTTTTTAGAAATCAGGACATTATCATAATTTGAACATAAATTGACAGCAAAATACAATGTAAAATACATACACCATAGTAGGGGCAAAACCAAAATCTTCTTCCCAAATTTGACTTCGACCATGAAGTTTACAAGTCAACCAAAATACCATGTTTGCATCTCACAACAGTATTGACCATTGGATCTGATTCATCCATACAAAGCTTATTCAATTTCGAATTTGTCATTTCATGAATTCCAACAAAATCGTTCATCAAATTAAAACCCTAAATTAATAGTTGAACCAAATTACAAAACAAAACTCAAGAATCAAAGTACAAATTGGGATTAAAAGCTAAAAAGTAAGTTAAAGAAAGAGAAAAGAAAGAAAGAAAAATGCTGAAACATAAAGGAAAATGGTGAAGAAAGACATGGATCATATAAAGAGGAAGAACATGACCGTTGGAAGAGAGAGAGAGTAATTTTCCATATTTATTTCATTAAATAAATAATAAATGACGTGTATAATACACGTGGAAGGCTGAATTTTTAATTTTAGACGTGTTGGGACTAAACCAACGCGCCTAGAGGGGGTGTTCTCACCTTCCTTGCCAGCTTAGCATTTAGGGGGTAATAAATATAGAAAAAAATAGATCAGGGGGCTAATAGGTCTAATTGAAAGGTTGAGTGTGTAGTTGGGATTTCGACTATAGGTTGGGGGGGGGGGGGTATTTGACCATTCTCTCTAAAACGTTACTAAAACATTATTAAGGGCAGTAGTAGTATATTAAATTAACGTTATTAAAACATTATTAATAAAACGTTATTAAGGACAGTAGTAGTAGTATACGTTATTGAATTAACGTTATTAAAACTTTATTAAATTAACATTAACAAAATGTTATTAAGATGAAAAATTTATTAAAGTATTGTTATTAATAATAATAATAATAATAATAATAATTATTATTATTATTATTAGTCGTAGTAATAGTAGTAATATATTGACAGAAACAATAGCATACGTAGTATGTAGAAGTATAATAATAATAATAATAATAATAATAATAATAATAATAATTATAATAATAATAATAATAATAATAATAATAATAATAGACTTTACAATTTTAAATTTACCTTTTAAAATTTATTGATAGAAGCAAAACGACATCATTTTAATTAAAAGACAAAAGTCCTCCCATGTCAGCCTTTTTAATGACGTGACACCGTATGATTGGCTGACTAATCCACGTAGGCGCAAGTGAGGTACACGCGCCTAAGTTGTAAAATATGAGTGTTTATTTGTTCAAGTTTTGTATAGTTAAAGGGCCTATTTGTGCACTGTCAAAGTTTAAGGTCAATGTTATAATTTGGTGTCAAGTTTAGGGTCATATTTATGTATTATGCCCTAATAATATCAACAAACCTCCCTTCCTTACAGAACATGTCATTTCTCCTTCTTCAGTCGATTTTGCAATTTTTTTTTAATTTTTATCCATTGATAATTTACTCGTATTGTAATTTGTTGTCTTCAGTAAATATGAACTATCACTTTGCTTACAGTTGGAGAGAGTTTAACCTAATATCAGATGAAAAATAAATGGCGGAAAGAATTTAGTCCATTTAGCCTCCTACATTAAAGATTACATAAATATATTTTAAAAAATAATATATTGTTATTCCTATTTTACCCTCATGAAAAAATTATTAAAAGAGTAGTTTTACTTATTTGTATAAAAATAAAGAGATTAGGGTGTAAATTATAAGAAAAAATAATATAGGATGTAAGTTAAAAAAGATAGCACACATTAGGATGCAAATTGCAAGGGACCCACTATAAATTGTTGGATTTGTAGGACTATAAGTAGCCCTACCAAATTGATTAGCACGGAGCATGTTAGCGATGATTGATTGATGATTTTCTTTCTTGAGAAATGTGTGATTAAGTTTTGAAGAAATGGTTCAGTTGAATAGAAGTTTTAAATTGTATTAATTTGGTAACAACTTTAATTATGTTAGAAAGCAAGAAAGAATAAAGAACAAGAGTAGAGAAGAGAGAGTGATTCTTATTTTTTCTCTAGAGGGATGATAGATCGTAAGATTGTAAAGCAAGAAAGAATAAAGAACAAGAGTAGAGAGAGGAATTCTTATTTCTTCTCTTGAGGGATGAGAGATCATCAAATTGTAAATACAATGAACAAAATCCCTCTATTTATAGGGGAAATTAACTCCTAGTCTGAGTAAAAGACGGATGCTTCAAATCCTAATAGATATCAAAGTAGATCTTGATAGACATTCACTATAATGTAAATACATTCATAACACTCCTCCTTGAATGCATAATTGGTAGATAATGTGCCTCGTTAAAACCTAACTAGAAAAAACCCAGTAGGAAAAAAATCTAGTGAAGGAAAAAGAGTACACAACTCTAATAATACGCATTTCGGCTACCTCGTTAAAAACCTTACAAGGAAAACTCAGTGGGACAAAACCTCGTAAGGGAAAAAGAGTACAACGCGTATTAACTCCCCCTAATGAGAACATCCTTGACCTTTGCATCTCGATCTTATGCAACATCTTCTTAAAAGTTGCAATTGGAGAAGATTTGGTGAATAAATCAATCACATTGTCAGTTGAACAAATTTGTTGCACGTTAATATCATCATTCTTTTGTAGCTCATGTATGTAGAAAAACTTTGGCAAAATGTGCTTCATTCTATCTCTATTTATGAATCCTCCCTTAAGATGTGTTATGTATACTGAATTATCTCTGTATAAAATTGTGGGTAGATTATCATATTTCACACCACATTTTTCTCGAATGAGATGTATCATGGACCTCAACCATACACATTCTCGGCTTGCTTTATGAATAGCTATTATCTCAGCATGATTCGATGGAGTGGATACAATAGACTTCTTTGTATATCTCCAAGATATGACAGTACCACCACATATGAACACATAGCCTATTTGAGACCGAGCTTTATGCGGGTTAGATAAGTACCCAACATCAGTATGACCAATAAGATCGGGACTGCAATCTTTAGAATAAAACAAGATCATGTGTTTTATCCTATTTTGATGTCTCATAGTAGGAGCAAAAATATACCTTGCAAACAAATTAACTGAAAAGGCTACAGGCCTTGCAGTATTTGCAAGGTACATGAGTGCATCAATTGCACTAAGATATGGTACTTCATAACCAATTCAATTCGATATATTTTGAATTTCAGCAAATAATCTATTGCTTTGAAAACTCTCCAAGAGTTCCAATGATGTTCAAGCAATAAGCTTATACAATATAAGGATTATAAATAAGTTTTCCAGAAACTTTTATATGCTTCAAGCAGTTTGAATCCTTAAAAGTTTTCACATAAGTTTTGTCAAGTGACAATATTCAACATTTCATGAGTGACATCTTCAAGTGTCTGGACTGCAAATCAAATAAGTTTTACGCTTACCAAAATGCATCCTTTCATGTCACTTGATAAATGTTTCTACGTCAGCATGCTTAAAAAACATAGAATTCAAATCCTCTAATCTTTCACAATATTGCGCCAATATTGTGTCAAAGATATTGATGATATATTATTTTATATCGGTTCATAATGCGACATAACATTTTGAGATCTCATCACTTCATTATTTTCAGGTACATGAACCTCTCATAAGGTTTCATGAAGTGGTATGTTGTAGGTTCTTCGAGAGCCCATTGCCTTCTTATTATTATTATTTGTTCCTTATTTTTCAAGGACTATTTCATTTGGAACCGATCAGTCTACCACGCTTCACGCATGCATAGACTTTGTCCTTTAGGAATACAAAATAAGAGCACTTGCGCTTAATATGAGATGCTTTCAGCATTTGACTTGAATTATCTTTTGGATGAGGATATGGTGATAATTCCTAACATATTTCATAGCACTTATAATCTCCCCCTTATGTTAGGAAAACTAACATACATCCTCAACTTCTTTGAGGAATCCATCGTTGTGCATTATGGTATATTCATTAATCGTATACTGCACATCAAAATTATTAGATGGAATAATTGGTTTTTGAACTTGAATCAATTGAGAGGGAAGAAATAATCATAATTTATTGATCTAATGCATACAAATACTATTGCAATATATCATATTTCAGACCAACACATGAAGCTTTGTTCTCATTAGCGAAGGTTTAGCTATTTATCGAAGAAATTCAATGCTAAACCATCATCATTAAGATAACTTTATTGATTGCACAATTTGAAAATTATGTTCTTAACTCAATTTTATTGAGCAAATAACTTTATGAATGTCAAAATGCAAGTTGACAATGAATGTACATGTGATCATCTTATTGATGCATCTTTTCAACATATCACATGATAGGTGAACGGGCCCTTATTCATCTTTTATAATTTTCAAATTTGAAGGGATTCAATCCCAATATTAGTTGATCCAACCAACTTATCATGAGAACAAACG
>NW_025893979.1:0-2011 GCF_002878395.1 Capsicum annuum | reverse complement strand
TTTTTGCCATATCTAGATACATATGAGTTACACGGGTGTTTTCAAATATTAGACACACTTGATTTTACTTTGATTGATCATGCAGATGGTGCATGTATTCTAACCTGATGAGAGTAGTTAGCTGCTGAATTTGTATACTCCTAGTTATGTTTGGGTTGCTTGAGGACAAGCAATTGTTTAAGTTGAGGTTTTTGATGTGTGAGCCGATCAAAACACATTTGTAGATTTTAACTCTGAATAATTGCAAGTTCTTAAGAAACTTTTATTGTTTTTAATTGCTTTTAATGTGTTAATGAAAATACAAGTAATCGGGGAGGAAATCAAAGGAAAGAAGAATAAATCAGCTAAAATCTGGTGTAAATAAGCTGAAGTATAGCTGACGCCAATTCTAAAGCACCGTCATACATGGGACAGGCTATCAAAGTTGCCGTCAAGCTTAGATAGAACTTGATAAACTGAGATGAAATGTGACGACATTTAGGATGGGCCGTCAAATATATGACATGGCATCAAAATCACCGTCAACCAGAAGCAGAAAATACTAATTTCCAGTGAAGTTGTGATGGCAGTTGTCACGCGCCATCAAAAATTTTGACATGCCTTCAGGTTTGCCGTCTGAAGATTAAAAAGATAACAATTCACTGGAACCATTGACGACATCTCACACACGTCGTCAGATATCTGACACGCCATCAATATCGTCGTCGCCCAATCCGTAGAGAAAACTGAAACTTTAATTTTATTTCCTTATGTAGGGTTGACTATTTAAAGACTTGTTTTAGGGTTTTTTTTCAAGGATGGATCATTAATTATCAAAGACGATCTTTTGAAGAGAATCACGTAACATTGTTTTATCTTTACCATCAAATATTTTTCTTGTTTCTTTAAAAAAGAACTTATCAACTATTTTTGGGTTTCCATCTCGTGAGTAAATTGAAGAAACTACTTGTTATTTTTCATCCATTCATAATTTTATCCTTATTATGGTGAATTCAACTTGATATTTCGTTCATCAAATCATGAGTGGCTAATTCCATTAGCCAGAGTTATGGTATCCATGGATTAGGGTCTGATAGGTTACTAGGAATTTAAAGAATTCAAAGAGTAGTAGGACGTCTTGAAATTCTGGTGTTTTGACTGAAATCTATTGGTTGAAAACATTAGATTATGCCTTAGGTTTTATTTTCTTCTAACGGAGAATTAAAGAATCAAATATTTTATCACTTTATTGGCTAAAGAATTAAAATTGCATACCGAATTGGGAAAAAGTGCCAATTGAGTGGGATTGAAGTAGTTTTTTTGAATATTGACTCAACCAAATTGTCCACATAGATCTCTAAACAATACACAGTTTCACAAAAAAATCGACTTAAACGGATATTCGAGTGCAAATTTGTGAAGGTTTATAGTTTCACCATTTTACAATTACTTTTTTCTATCTCCTTTCACTCACTATTTTTGATTGACCTTTTTGTCTATGGTCTTTCGAAATTACAAATTATTAATAATAGGCATAGTAAGAAGGGTCTGAATGGCACTTTCAATATTTAAAATTATATTTTAAAAAATGAGGTAGATAGAATAAGTTAAAATGTAAATTTAAAGAAGTGTTAAGGATAGGTGATTAAGCATTAACTGTTAGTTTTAGGGGATTGGTACAAATTAATTAGGTGATTATCCAAATGTACAAAAGTCTTACTTAGCAGATGCACATTTTTTTAAAGTGAGGTGTTTAAAAAATTGTTGTCTTTTGGCAAACTAAATTTATGTTTGGTCAAAAATATATTTATTGACTTATTCCTCTTTAATTACATGAATTACTTCCTCCGTTTGCTTTTACTTCAACAACAACAACAAACTCAGTGTATTTCCATCAAGTACGGTCTGGGAAGGGTAAAATGTACGCAGTCCATACCGCTACCTCCGAATAAGTAGAGAGGTTGTTTCCGATAGACCACTGGCTCAAGATAAAGAATAGTTAACAAGGTCATAGTAATACATGAAATAGAAT
>NW_025893978.1:0-1287 GCF_002878395.1 Capsicum annuum | reverse complement strand
ACGTACATTGTTTATTACCTGTGCTACTTTAACAAAAGAAATCTAGGTTTTTCAAAAGTTACCAGTTTAAAAAAGAAATCTAGGTTTTATACTTTATTTTATGTTTGTAATTTTTTTAAAAATTGCTTTGATATGTGTTATTTGAACTGAGGGTCTTTCAGAAACAGTCTCTCTACTTTTCAGGATGTAGAGATAAGGTCTGTGTATGTTTTTTCTTATGTTGTTTGGACTTTTCAGCAATGTCAACAAGTGCGTATCGGATTTTTCAAAGTAGTATATTTTTGGAGAATCAGGCGCGGGTACAGTATCGAGAGTGAAGAGTCTGCATAGCTCATTTGTCTGTTATGTGCTATATCTTTTTTCCTTCTATCCTTAATCGATCTGATGTATGCCACCAGGACCCCACTCACCTCCAAGCATCTCCAAAGCACCTCCCTAGAGACTATATCATACACCTTCTCCAGGTCGATGAAAACCATATGTAAGTCCCTCTTCCTTTCCCTATATTGCTCCACTAGTCTCCGCACCAGGTGAATTGCCTATGTCGTCGAGCGACCGGGCATAAATCCAAACTGATTTTCTGAAATAAACACTATCCTCCTCAAGCTCCGCCCGACCACTCTCTCCCAAATCTTTATAGTGTGACTAAACAACTTAATACCCTATAGTTGTTATAACTCTGGATGTCACCCTTGTTCTTCTATAAAGGAATCATAGTACTCCATCTCCAGGCCTCAGGCATTTTCGCAGACTTGAAAATGTTGTTAAACAATACAGTCAACCACCTTAAACCAGCCCCGCCAGTAAACTTCCAAAAATCCACTGGAATCTCATCAGGCCCCATCGCCCTACCCCTTCGCATCCTCCAAATAGCCTCTCCGACCTCCTCCACCTTACAACGTCTACAATAACTGAAATCATGACACTCCTCCGAGTGCTCCAGCTCCCCTAACACAATGTCTTTGTCCCCTACACTCTTAAGTGCTCATTGAATATTTCTTTCTTTTTTACACGAATGCCAAGCTGTTAAGCTCACCTCTGTGCCACATGCGGTGAAGCTAAACCGCTATGACTAGCCCAAAGAAGTTTCCTCCAAAGAGAGTATCATATTATCTTAATAAAAATCCAAAGTAGCAAACACTCAACTGGAGCAACAAGCTACCACCCAACTGGAGCAACAAGCTACCACCCAACTCCTCAATCAGTATACAAAACAACAACAACAACAACATACCCAGTGTAATCCACTATGCTATGGCCTGGGGTCTGTGTAGGGTAGGGTGTAAA
>NW_025893977.1:0-2596 GCF_002878395.1 Capsicum annuum | reverse complement strand
GATTCTGAAATAGTCTATAAACTGAGGTACTGAAATACTAAAAATCTAAGTAACTGATAATTTTATGCTATAGTCGAGCAATCCTGAGACTGAACCGAGTTATAAATCTGATTACTGGACTAAGACTGAGGCTGAAACTATGTCTGAGACTATAACAATAACTGTAATAGATATGGTAATGGGGGTTGAACACATTGTAAGGCATGAGAGTAGTAGTCATGAGATGCATGACCTAAGTTTTCAGTTTTTTGTACTCATGGAACATTATTCGTACTACTGAGTGAACGTGAACTCCTCATACTAGGAACTATAAGCGCACACAATTCTATGAAATGTGTGTGAATATAAGTTATGTTCATGGAGCTAAGACGCAAAACATATGTAGGTATCATGATAACTAAAGTACAAGCTTTGAACTAAGGTAAAGATGGGTTGGGCATCATTCCCACTCTTTACTTTTTCTACATGTACTAATATTACTACTAAAATTTGGAACCCTGACTTCCTGAGATATCATAATTGAACAGTTCCTGTATACCCATTGACCTATGATAGACTGACCTACTGGGGTGGATACTGAGAAAGGTTTTATTAATATTTTGTCTGACTTTAAAGTTAACTGCTATGCAAAGAGTTACAAAAGACAGAGAAGCTCCTGAATCGGATGAGGTATAAATATGTGAAAGGGAAGGTCTATAACATACCAGTAACCGCATCATAAGAACTTTCCCAATCTTGCCTTGACTGAAGTACATAAATCCTATTTGGGTGCTACCCACTGGCAGCACTGGAAGTGGCACCCTGCTAATTCAGACAACCAGACAGAGCTAAAGGACGACTGTGCTGACTTCATGGGCCAGGCTTAGGACAATATTAGACTCTTTGGCCTAACTCGCCATATCCAAAACACACATCACTATCGGCTCTACACATACCTTCATGATTCTTACCATGTTCTTTGAAAAATGGGTTGGTTCTAACACTGCTTGCACTACTCTGGGTTTTGGAGCCTGGTGCCCCATTATGAATTTCATTCTTGAACTTTGATACTGGTGTACTAGATGAAGATAGAACTGGGGTTGTAGATTTTAGGATGAAATAAGAACAATTCCCACCCTTTGACTTAGGCTGAGCAAAGCTAAAACTACCTATTCTAGCTCTCTTATTTTCTCTATCCTTCTTTTTAAGCTTCTTCTCCTCAATCTTTTAAGCATGGACCATAAGACTAGATATGTCCATCTCCTTAATAAATATCATAATACTGCATTCTTTAACCACTCTACCAAATACCCCAGACATAAACTTGCTCAATCTGGATCTATTATCTGCTACTACATGGGAAGCATACCTGGCTAACTAAGTAAACTTGAGGGAATACTCTTTGACACTCATACTGCCTTGCCTAAGATTTATGAAATACAACACCTTGGCTTCTTTCATATCTAAGGGAAAGAATCTATCTAAAAAGGTCATAGCAAATCTTCCCATTCTATGATCTCTGCATCTGCCCCCTATCCACCTCCCACTACTTAAACCATGTATGGACTACATTTTGTAGCTGATAGGCAGCTAACTCAGTACTGTCACTAGAAATTACTCCCATGATATCTGTGACTTTCTGAACCTGATTGAGGAACTCATATGGTTCCTCTTCTGGCTTAGATCCTGAGAATAAAGGAGGATTCACTCGGATGAAGTCCCAAATCCTGGCTTTAGCAATATTGGCCACTAGGTTGGCTAGAACTGCAGCTGGTCATTCATTCTGGGCTACTACTGAATTGGCTAGAGTAGTAAATGTAGTTCTAAATTTTGCTTGAGAAACGTGCTCGTCCAAGGGATCTGCCTAAATGGGATGAGGTGTTGACTGGTTTTTGGTTCTTCTTTTATTAGTCCTTTTGGGAGGCATATTCTGTAACCAAAAGAAAGAAACGAATTAGAATGAGAGTTTAGCTGGATCTCATGCTCACTCGCAATACATGAATACTGAAAGAAGAGAAACTGTTCCTACAACATCTCATAGCCTCATGTATATAAGTGTGGTACACTACATACCCATGCATAAAACTCTACTAGATACGGCTTTCAGACTTCCTAGGACTTTATTGAACCTGGCTCTAATACCAAGTTTGTAATGCCCAGAGTATGGTACCTGGACGCTACACGGTGCTCGTAATCCTAAAGGACCACAAGATAACCCATGACTGGTACCTACTGCAATAACAGAGTAATAATACTGTATAATATAGAATAATGGGATAAAATTCCATAAGGTTCAAAACTTTAATACTGATAAAGAGAAAATGATAAAATCATATAACAACATCAAAATCTGAAATACTGAATACTTTCTAAAAATTTAGTCTGAAAAGCCTCTAAAACTGTCTGAACTGTGGAGTTGATGGGAGAAGCCCCAGACTAACTCCAACTACTAAAAGATAAACAGAAATATTGAATGAATAAATATGTCCTCAAACTATGAGGACTTACCACTACTTTGTCAACTAAAAGTTTGATCTTCCAAGGGTACTCTGGAGCTTGTACGTCTAAATCTATGGTATAAAATACCATAGCACAAAAGAAAAGTATGCGTTAGTAC
>NW_025893976.1:0-1303 GCF_002878395.1 Capsicum annuum | reverse complement strand
TACTGAGTATGTGGGGGTGCATGCAACACTTTAAATAACATCATCAATTTCATGAAAACATGCATACAGACAATGATGACTCACTTGGCTTGAGTTATATCAAATCATACTCTTCATACTTTCATAATAAATAGTTCAAATGGTAAAATCTCATAATCCATGTAAATCATCAAAAATCATAAATTATCATATTGTCAAAATTCATCATAGGTAATCATAATTCATCATAATATCTCAACTCTTTGACTCAAATCTCGGAGTGACTCGGTAATTCAAGAAACATGACTTTTATGGACAAGGGAGTTTCCTATAACCGACAACTCCACGTGAGCTACGTGGAATACCAATGTTTGAAACCCCCGTTGGCGGGAGCGTCATACTCTTTGCCAGGAAGTACGACCTTAAAACTGCAATAATCACAATCGGGCTCTTTGACCAATAATATCATCATCAAACAACCCTATGGTGTCACATAGGTTTGGACAAATGCCAAATTTCCCTCTCGGTGCTAAGTATTACTCCCCGACAAGCTCAGAACGCGTTAGGAGATCCACCATCATCATCACAAGGGTCTATCATAAAGACCAAAAAAAATATCTTAATTTATAATTCATCAACTATTTGTGGATTCCTAACCCCAACTTCGACTTAAAATAATTCAATCTTTTTCAACATCAATAAATTATCAATGCATTGATCCATAATCGAATCGACATTTGAACTAGGATATGAAGACTCAATACGTAATATTTTTAATAATTCAACTCATCAAAATCATTCGAAAAAAATACCAAAATTCATCTCAACATCTATATCAAAATCAATCTTTCTCCTAATCAAAATCATCTCGACTCTGCGAGTTCAAGGTCAATGTACTCCAATGATTATTCTTTCAATTCGACAGTTAAATCATGACAACAACTTTTGAAAAGCACTTGAGACCTTTAATTCATAATAAGAATAAATATCCCGTAGTATAACTCAAATCACGACTTTTATCTTGAAAGCCTTTAGAAATATCAATTCATTGTAGTAGTATGCAATTCATAGCATAAATTCTCAATTTAAGAAGTAGAGTAATGAAGTAATTATGTATATCCATATTGGAAAAAAAATTCAAAGTCTTATAAATCCTTCATAAAGTAATTTGAGTGTATACCCATTTTCGAATATCATGAAATGTCAATAATAGAACTCAACTTTTTTAATGTCAAAATGTAACAATATATCAAGTCATGACAACATCAATACTTTTGAGAAAATATCAAGACTCATGGTAACATCTCAAATGTTATATCTCAAT
>NW_025893975.1:0-1360 GCF_002878395.1 Capsicum annuum | reverse complement strand
GTTATATACTAATTTATAAAACATATACACGTGTATACGTTAAATATATACTATTTTAGAGATTATAGAAGATATATACACATATATACGTACCATTCAATATATATGTATTATTTTAAATAAAATATACAACAATATAATGATATATATACTAATTTATAAAACATATACATATGTATACGTTAAATATATACTACTTTAGAGTCTATAGAAAATATATACACATATATACGTATCATCAATATATATCTACTACTTTAAATAAAATATACTACAATATATATATACCTATATATAATGATAGATATACTAATTTATAAAACATATACACATGTATACGTTAAATATATACTACTTTAGAGTCTAAGAAGATATATACACAAATATACGTACTATTCAATATATATGTACTACTTTAAATAAGTATACTCCAATATACATACTACAATATATACACACACTATATATATGTTATATACTAATTTATAAAACATATACACGTGTATACGTTAAATATATACTACTTTAAAGTCTATAGAAGATATATATACATATATACGTACCATTCAATATATATGTACTACTTTAAATAAAATATAAGACAATATAATGATATATAGACTAATATATAAAATATATACACATGTATAGTTAAATATATACTACTTTAGAGTCTATAGAAGTTATATACACATATATACGTACCATTCAATATATATGTAATACTTTAAATAAAATATACTACAATATATATACCAGTATGTATACACACACTGTATATATAATTATATACTAATTTATAAAATATATACACGTGTATACGTTAAATATATACTACTTTAGAGTCTATAGAAGATATATACACATATATATGTACCATTCAATATATATGTACTACTTTAAATAAAATATACTACAATATAATGATATATATACTAATTTATAAATATATATACATGTATACATTAAATATATACTACTTTAGAGTCTATAGAAGATATATACACGTATATACATACTACAATATGTATGTACTACTTTAAATAAAATATACTACAATATAATGATATATATACTAATTTATAAAACATATACACATGTATACATTAAATATATACTACTTTAGAGTCTATACAAGATATATATACACATATATACGTACCATTTAATATATATGTAATACTTTAAATAAAATATACTACAATATATACACACTATATATATGTTATATACTAATTTATAAAATATATACACATGTATACGTTAAATATATACTACTTTAGAGTCTATAGAAGATATATACACATATATACGTACTATTCAATATATATGTACTACTTTAAATAAAATATACTACAAT
>NW_025893974.1:0-48342 GCF_002878395.1 Capsicum annuum | reverse complement strand
TGGGACTACCCCACTCATGATTTGGAATTAGCAGTTGTTGTGTTTGCGTTTAGAATTTGGAGGCGTTATCTTATGGGGTGCATATTGATATTTTCACTGACCATAAGAGTTTGTAGTATGTTTTCTCATAAAAAGAACTAAATCTCAAGCAAAGGAGTTGGATGGAGCTTTTAAAAGACTATGACATGAGCCTTCACTATCATCCGGGTAAGGCAAATATGGTAGCCGACACCCTCAGCTGATTTTCTATGGGCAGTCTTTCTCATGTTGAGGAAGGGAAGAGAGAGATGGTGAAAGATATTCACCGGCTTACAAATCTAGGAGTGCAACTATTGGATTCCGAAGATGGGGTATAGTTTTTCATAAGATAGCTACGTCTTGCATTTGTGAGGAAGTTAAAAAAAAGCAGGTTAAAGATCCCATCTTGATGCATATTAAGAATGATATGGGTCAGCATAAGGTGATATCTTTTGAGATCGGTGGTGATGGTATTTTGAGATACCAGGGTAGATTATGTGTACTAGATGTGGATGATTTGCGGAATAGAATCCTTGATGAAGCTCACACTTTGAGGTATGTTGTTCGCCCAGGCTCTACGAAGATGTACAGGATCTGAAATATTTTTATTGGTGGAATAATATGAAGGGTAATTTTGACTTTTCCCTAGCCTTTAAAACCGTCCAAACAAAGGATTTAGGGTATGTTTGAGCAACTTAACCCTACTTTCATCAAAATCATCAACAATCCTCTCTAGAGCTTCAAACAAGAACTTCAAGAAACTCAAGATTCAACTGTGGGTTTTCAAAATCGATTAACTAGTCAAAATCCCCAGATCATAGGCTTCAAGAAACACCCATTGTTTTCCTATTTTGAGGTACACGGGGCTTTTCTAAAATTCTCATGGGCATAGAAATCATGATTTTAAGAAGGGATTTTCAGATTTATGAATACATTCATATTTTAGAAATCTTGACAGTACTGTTTTGGTCTTTTGAACTTCCCTAAATTGATTGAAATTATATTTATAAGTATGCATATGTTTTATGATTTATGAATGAATTGAGAGCATTACTCACATGAATCCCTCTCTTGGTATGATTTTCCCAATTTTCTTATGATATAGATTATTTTGAATGTATCTTGAAAAGCATGATATGAAATATCTTTATTAATGCTACAAATTGATTTATGGTTTTGAATTCAAGAAAGAGGGTTGTGTATATTGATAAATGTTTAAAATATTCATATAATAAAAGAGTGCATGATTTTTCCAAAACCACATGACCACCATATGTTTGAACAATCTCAGCATAGTTTTTACTTGTGTTCTCGGAACATGAAATCTTTTATATTGTTTGCATGTTTGGGTGGTTTGAACAATGTTTTAATCAAATAATTATGCATAATGCATTATGGCTCAGAAATAGGACTTGCAGGTCATGGTGTGACAACACCAATTTAGATTATGCCATGATAATTCAAAACAAATTTAATGCATGTTTGAAATCAGACTTTTCAGATGTTGAAACTAGAAACATGCATGATTTAGAACAGGATAAAATTGGGCATAAAGAGAGTGTAGGTTGTTTCTCAAAGAAGGAGTGAGTATTAAGCAAATTATCGCCCAAAACTTTGATTTGCCGATCTGGGTTTAATTATTACGCAGGACTAGATCCCTGTGGCGTATCAGATTTAGGAACTCCAATCCTTGTGGCATACTTGGGTTGGGGGCTTCCCCACTGAGTCAATGGTGGATTTCATACTGCCCATGGAATATCAAAATTGTAGGGGAGTGCCACCTAACTCAAAAGTAATATACAGATCAGAACTTGCATTGACAGGCAGGTTATATGTTTTGAAGAAATGCGCCCATGTGTTTAGAAAGCCACTTGATGTATTATGTTTTGACAAAGTTGTTTCCCAAACTATTTTATTTACATATAATCTTTATTTTAGATTTCTTTGCGTACCAGTACATCTGTATTGCCCTCCTCCCCTCCTCCCTCCAGGTTTTGAGGCTCAGTCCAGGAGTTCAAAAAGGCAGTAGATTCATCAGACAGAGTTGCAGTGATTAGTTGGTGAGCCTTATCTATTCCAGAAGGCCCATCTTTCAGATTATGTCCCTTATTATCGTTTTGGTCTACTAAGGGCCTTGTCCCAGTTTTTAGACAGTTGTCAGATTTTTCTCTAGTAGAGATTTTGCAGACTGAGTCAGATGTTATTACATGTAGTTGATTTTTAATTTTCATACTTATGCTGAATTCAGAATTGACCATGTTTCTGTAGAAGATTATGTTTCCGCATCTTTTTTATTTATATGAATGTGTGTATTCTTACCAGATAGAGAGGGATGTTCTGGGCCCTCAAGGTTTGGGGTGTCCGTCAGGGTCAGGCTCTAGTTCGGGTCGTGATATTAGGGTTGATGAGGTGGCTTAATCTATTAGTTTAGGGTTCCCACCATTCTTATTTTGGGTACCTTCCAGCTAAGGGTCACTCATAGCTGTCCTTACCAGTGGTGCAATATTGACACCCTTCCAGTCAGGGCAGAGATTGGACCCCAACTTTGATATATATGTTATTGGGGTATGTCAGTCAAAAAACTACCTCCCATAGCTTCAGTCTCATTCTCAGTAAAAGAACTCAGAAGGTCATAAGATTTTAGTATTCCAGGACTGGCAGATACAGTCAATTCAATTACAGTAAAAACTCAGGTAGTTCCATCAGATTCAGGACTATCATACAGAGCCGCCAATTTTATCATGATTCCAGTGTTATTCATGTTAGATATCAGTAAAACATGTATTAGTGTACAGATCTAATTATCACGTATTCACGATTCCAGTTATTATGTATGTATGTTTGTACGCTTACATTCATATCAATCAGTCAGTTAGCATCATTCATGCATGTAAAACCTTTTACATTTAGCCTACCTCACTCATATACTCAGTACTCCCAATTGTACTGGCGCATTTGCGCTATGGTGCTTTCTTTCACGTTACACTATAGGTTCATAGATATGAGCTACGGATCAGCAGTAGCAGTAGCATTCCAGTCCCAAAGTTGCAGTGAGTCCTTATCCATTCGAGGATGATATTATTTTATTTTATTTATTATTTCAGTTCAGTTTTGTTGGACGGAGTTAGTTGGACCATGCTCCTTCAACTCCTTATTCAGATAGTATTTAGAGGCCTTCAACTTTAGTTCAAATTTGATTCAGATTTTAGTTATTTTATGTATCTGTTACCCCATATGGATGTTATGATTTGTCTGATATTTTATTCAGATGAACCTCATAGCCTATTGTTCTTGTTTTCCATATTATTATGTCATATATTGCAGTGTACAGGTACAGATATCAGTCATGGGTTAGCTTATGGTCCTTTGGGATCATAAGCACCGTGTAGCACTCCAGTTCAGAAAATTGGGGCATTACAGATCTATATCTTGACTTGAATCCCCAAAGTTGAATCCTAAAGGGTTTAAGTAAACACCATCTCAACTAGATCCTAAGCTGGACCAAAATCTTTTTGGTTAACACTGAAGGTCTTCATCAATCATATCTGACTCTCTAGTTGAACGTTTTGCTAAAACTCTGGAAATACTTGTTGAAGTTTCATCCACATCTATTGACAATGTCGCCCATCTTGCATCATCCTTTAGGGGAAATAGAGTAAAAGAATGTGTTTTAGGTTTTTACCAATGCAGAAACTTGATAATGAGTCAAGAAGTGAATTTCCTATAATATCCCTTATCCTCCTAAATATAGTTTATGAAAGTCTCCGTATCAATCCACAAAACTCTATTAAACACTTCGCTCTTTTACTAAAACACTGGTGAAATCTATGTTGTAAAACAAATTTGTCATGACCTCATTTCTTCGATCATGATGGCACCTACTATAACCACTAACAGGCAAGACAAACCTATAGTCCAAAATGACTAGTAATGACTAATAAATAAAATAAGGAAAGAATGCAAATTAAATGTAACAAAAGATCAAATACATAAATAAATCCCAAAACTTGGTGGTATCAGTAAAGAGCTTCTAATAATACAAAAGTACAAAGTAAAGTACAATAAAAACACTAATATAACTTATCTCTGAATACAACACAAAGACTAGTCTAATATATATAAGAGAAAAGTAATACTCCAAAGGCTAGGAGATTACTCTAATTCTCTGAAACATGGCTTCTCCTCATGCCACACACATCAAAAACGATAACCCATACTATTGTTTGCTACCTACAGAAGTATAGTATGAGTACTAACGAATGGTACTCAATAGACAATTTCCAACTGAGCTTTAAAGATACAGAAGATGTATATAACATATAAATATAATGGAAACTACACCAAGTGTTCCGCAAAACAAAAAATAGCCGATGAGATAGTAAGGATAACCTAATCTACTCATATCCAATAGGATAACATTTTAAGGCTAAGAAAGTATCGAGGATGAGCTATCCTATTCCACTCATACTTAGAAATATCAAAACTATACCATATATTTCTGGCCAATATACAAATAAAAGATGAATGAAGATTAGATAGCAATATACTAGTCCAAGGAATGAAAATAGAATTTGGACAATGAAGAAAGGTATATACGATAATACCATAGCTACATATAGATAGATGTACATATATATATAGTTAAAAGGTCAACTAAAAGCACATACTCAATCATCATGTCTCCATTCTAAGGCCTCATTATAATCCTATTAGGATTTAGCACTAACATACTTAAGATTTCTAATTCATTTATCTCATCAGGAATCTATAAAGTGTAATAATAAAATTGTAAGATAGAAGAGCCCATAATAATACCTTAATTCGTGATAATAAATCAATGACCAATATTTCATAAGCTAGACATAACAATGATCATATTAGTGATAGTAATAATATTAATAGCAGAGCAAGTAACCGGTTATTCCAAATAACTAAATACCTAGATGGCCGTATGTGTACCCCTACTGCCCGAAGTCCTAAAAGCTCATTACACATATAACAACACAATGCATAAATATCACACATATCTATGTAACTACCCCATACCAATTGATAGACATAGGTGTATACTAGTGATAAACGATGCACATGCAAGTATGAATGCAATAAAATCTATAATATCATAATATTAACATCATAACCATCATTATAACAATCATCCTCCGGCCTTATCGTGTATCATAACATCATTGTAATATCCTTTGGCCTTGCCATGCATCATCACATCATTATAATATCATCCTAACTTTCTGGGTATAATTATATCCTTCATCCTTTATGAGTTTTGTCATATCATCATAATATCCAAATCAATACCAATAATTAAGAGCAAGCCCTATAAGGGCTAAAGTAAAGAGGAAGCCCCACAAGGGCTAATGTAAAGTGCAAGTCCGTGAGGGCTAAAGTAATTGATCATGAAAACAGAATCAATGTAGAGTATATGTCCAAAATTTATCATTTATCATATTATCGATATTCATATATATATATAATAGGTGCAAGGACTCAAGTTGTGGCTAAAAGAGTTTAAGTTTTAAATCCATTGCCCAGAGTGATCTTCCAGACTAAATCATTATGAATTGTGTAAAGGGTCAGACTTTTTCTTGATCGGAGTAATTAGTAGTATTTAATCATAGACCAAAACTTATCTTGGTCAAGTTTTTAAAATACCATTATTAACCTTTTTTACCTATGAGTTATTCATTAAATATTGGCATTTATTATTATGAAAAATATCCATTATAATGGTAGAAAGTAGGCTTTAACCTTCTGTTAGTGACAATAATAATAATGTTATAATCTAATTGGACTTCTATCAACTATCATTGCGATGATCATTAATGTACAAAATATATGCATACTCACCAATGTTCAATCATTGGAAATATCATGCCGCATCTTTATTCATCACATACAGTAGAGATGTGTATATCAACATATATATACATATCTATTCATAAACTACAATCGCACTCTTTATAAGGATAAACACTTCCCTAATGAACAACCTGTATCATAACACAACCCTTAGCCTGATAATATGTCCTAAATAATTACAATATTATAATCACAGACTTAGACCCACATATAAATACAGATCTCATGTTAATAATCATTTTTAAATAAATAATATCATAAGTATAGGCCATAGCTTAATAACGAGGCACAATATCTTTATATGATATAAAAAATATCTATAATCATCTCACATATAAGAGGCATCTCACTCCTAGGAGACATAATGATTCAATAAGCATACCTCATAACCATGAGGCATATCATATCTATAAGGCATCTCATATCTATAGGTCATTTATCACGACTATGGGGGATTTCATCTCTATAGGATAGTTATCATATCTAAGGGAAATAACATCTCTAAAGGTCCAATATCATAGCTAAGAGGAAATAACATCTCTAATGGGCCAAAATAACTTTATAACGAATATCATGGTCGTAAGCCTTTAGTCATTATTTGTAGGAAAATACTACCACTATTTGAAAAACCACCAAGTAACCTTAAACTGTGGTTTATTAGCCCCAGTTATGCCTAACATCCATAAATAAGTCCTCAAAGGCTGACAAAAGTCTTGGCCTAAGGTTGGACTTGCAATCCCACTTCTAATCCTCAATTACCGTATTTAGGCAACTTATACCTCAAATTAGGGTAAGGTATCTTGTTCAACTTCTAGATGTGAATTCAGCCATAACCTAACCTAACATAGGAACTTCGACTATAAATATGGGCATTTAAGTTAATTTTACCCAAATCACAATTTTAAGATCAACTAGGCTAGCCCAACTAAGGTCAAATATATAAACCATAGTTCCAGTGGAAAAACCATATCCCAAGCATAATATCCCATCATATCCATGCCACAAATTTGTATGACCTAGAGAGAAGGCAATAACATTCTAAAAGTGTCATAAACATGCCACGTTACGAATCCAAACCCCTTTTCTAATTCCTAAATGTCAATAATAAAGACTAATTTATTCTACTCTTAATAAATATTATCATTCATATTAAGAAATATATATCACACATTATCTATGAAAAAGAGTAGAAAAAAGTCTACCTCAAAGCCGAATCATAAAACCTTTCATCATTCACCACATACCCATATTCTCTTCACAATCCCAAAATACCATCAAAATATCAAAATCATAATCTACTCATCAATACAAGAATAACAATACACATATTGTACTATTGTTCTTTGGGTCCAAAAACAACACCAAAAACCCAAGTAGGTCCCATATATGGAAAATATATTTCTGAGGACAACCCAAAATTATATCAAGATCATAGTATCAATACCCTAAAATATGGGTGTAAACCAAACAAAGTTTATTCTAAAATTTGGACCTATGTCAATTTGGGGTTTTGGGTCAAAAACAAAGAAATTCATCAATAAATTGATGAAATATTACCTTAATTCGGGTGATAATACCGATAAAAGATGTTATCAAGCTCCAAAGTCAGCAAAAAGACTTAATTTTGACTCATCATACCCATTTAGGGTCTTTAGGTCTAAAAGATGAAGAAGAAATGCCCAAATTTACAACATTGGGGGTCTATTTATAGACCTTTCAAGAAAAGA
Organism: Capsicum annuum; assembly: GCF_002878395.1. Classification (NCBI taxonomy): domain Eukaryota; kingdom Viridiplantae; phylum Streptophyta; class Magnoliopsida; order Solanales; family Solanaceae; genus Capsicum; species Capsicum annuum. The sequence goes on along the minus strand of NW_025893974.1, from coordinate 40,720 downwards.
GAAGTTGCGACCCCCGTCACTAGGAATGTATTCTTATGTAATAATTTCCATTTTCCTTACTTCAATTGCAATGGAATGACCATTTTGATCCTTGCGCCATCACCATAACACCAGTACAAGTAACTTAGAAGTTTTTCCAAGTTTGCAATGATGCCTAGGGATTCAATCAAAATCTGATTTTTACTAATGAACTATGTAACCTTACTAAATTCGCTCTTCTGGAAGCATTGGAAAATTTGTTTTTTAAATAAAAGGTTATTTAGACCAAATTCAGGTCCACACTCTTATTTCCAAATTTCTAATATTCTGACAAATAAGTCAAAATTTGTTTGGGTGCATGGACCCAAACCAAAGGTCTTCCTAGACTAAAATCTATATTTTTGGAGCTAATGATATAGTTAGAATTTGTATATAAGATCATTTTACTAAAGTTTTTGGCTGGTGTCCATTTTGAACCACCAAAGACTACCAAACAGAGAATTGATTCTAAAAACCAAAAGAACTACACGGCAACCTAACTGTTAATCCTGACAAGTCATAAATGACTTAGGAAATCTATGGAGAAGCTCAAATGGTAAAGATAAATTGAAATATGAAAATTGACCAAAAGGGTAATTACAAAAAACCATTAAAATTTTTGAAGGTCTGGATAGAGCATAAGTATTTCCAGGAAGTAATTAGAAGGAACTGGGATATAGAGTTCTCTAAAATCTTTTATTTTTATTTTAAATCAAAGATAAAGTAAGTTAATTGGGTATTATTTATATTGAATAGGGTGACTTAAGGAGATATTTTTCAGCAATACTTAATTAGAGAGAATATAGCAAATATTAAAGATAAATCCTTTGATGAGTTCCCATATAAAGAGAATTGGGTGGCAATACAGAAGGACAAAGTAGATTATATAAAATATCTTCATTTGGAATATAGCTACTAACAGCAATAGTTAGATATAACTAGTTTAAGAGTGGTGATAGAAACATTAGATTTTTATATAGTCTAGTTAAAAGGAAGAGATTTACAGAATTACGAATGATTAGAGATGTTGGTTAGAGGATGAAAATCAAATTGCAGATGGATTTGTTGACTATTATCAGAAGCAATTTACCTATGAAAGGGAAGGGGATAACTTTTCTTTGTTAAAACATATTCCTAAACTAATAACAGTTGAGGATATTGTAGAGTTGGAGGCTATTCTAGAGGTAGATGAAATTTAGAAGGTTTTATTTAGTTAAAGCAGTGATAGTACATGTGTTCCTGATAAATTGTCTTACATATTGTACCAGTCATGTTGCGATGTCATATGTCCAAACATTATTAAAATGGTTATAGACTTTTATGCAAGTAACACACTTCCAAAATCTATTACTCATAAAAATTTAGTCCTCATATCTAACATAGAAAATGTACCATATTTTAAATTTAAGGCCTATAAGTTTGAGTAATTTTGTGAACAAGATTTTGCCTAGAATTATTTGTGGTAGGATGGAGGATATCCTTCCTCCCATAATCAATCAGGTTTTTAAGAGAAAGAACTATTATATAAAATGTGTTTTAACATATGAATTGGCATCATACATTGGTAAAAAAGGGAAACCTTCAAATATTTTATTAAAACTTGATATGGCCAAAGCATATGATAGAGTTTCCTTGTTTTTCTTGATAAAATATTGAGCACTATGGATTCTTAAAATAGGGTAGTGACTGTGATTTGGAGGCTAATTTCTAACAAACATTACTTAATCTTGTTAAATTATCAGCATGTAGGTTTCTTTCATTCAGCTAGGGGTGAAGGAAGGGGATCCTTTGTCCACTTCTCTTTTCATTATTTCTGTTGAGGGGATATCTAGTCCTCTTAAATATCTTTTTGAAGATCTAACTTAAATTTGATATGGAAAGCCTAAATGGAATTCAAATCTAAATTATTTAGCATATGTTGATGATACTATTATTTTTACCTTGTCTAATGAATATTATTTTGATTATGCATACTTTGTAGATGTTTGAACAACAATCAAGTCAAAAGGGGAAAATGAGAAAACTTTAATCCAGACTTATCAAAATGTGACAAAAAATATGATGCAGCGGGTGGAACTAAGTACATGGATGACTAAGGGGTTATTTCCCTTTAAGTGTTTTGGCTGGCTGATACCCACACAAAGAAAACTGAAAAGCATAATCCAGATTTTACGTGATAGAGTTAGAGGTAAATTGATAGCATGGATATGAAAGATGTTTCATTTAGGGAAAAACGAGTTCTCCTGAAGATTGAAATGCAGAGTATTCCCATTTACGTGTTATTAACAATAGTTGCTTCAAGGTGTTTCATAAAGGAATTGCATACAAAAATTTGTGAAGTGTTAATGGAATAGCAAAGAAGCTGGGAGGAGTATACATTAGTCAGTATGGGACAAGGTGTGTCATCCCAAAAAAAAAGAGGGCTAGGATTTAGATCTTTGAATGATGACTCTAAAGCTATGTATGCTAAGCTATGGTGGATGTTTAGGATATAGAGAAATCCATGGACTAATTTTCTATGGAAATAATATTATGAGTAAAAAATTCCAACACTCATTTAATGGAAATGAGGATCACAATTATGGAAGAAAATGTTGGAAAATAATGTAAAAATTCCTAATGGTGGGAACCTAAAGGGGGTACATCTATAATTTGGTATGAAAACTTGAAAAATGCTTGTCCTTTTTTTCTTGAAACCTTCTAGTGTGAAAACTTGTCATCCCTTGTGTGATATGTCTGATTTTTTCAAAGAAGGAGGATGGAATTTTTAGAGAATGCAAGAGGCTGCACCAAAAAAGATGGTGGCACATGTTAGATCTAAAATGAAATTTTTTCAATTTGAGAACATAGGGGATATACCTTGGTGTATTAAAATAAGTAATACGAAGTTTACTCTTAAGATTGCATGGGAGATGCTAAGGCAAACATTAGGTATTGTTTAAAATTAGCAAGTTGTTGGTGTAAAGGTATTCTTTTTAAATATTTTTTTGCATGAAGAATCTAATTAGGTAAAATTCCAATTGCATCAATTCTTGATGTGACATAGTCTCATGCCACTTTTGATGCTTAAGATGAGGAAAATATGTAAGAACTTAGGTGTTTTTGGTAGGTATGATGTGTTTTTCTAATATTTTGTAGGAGTATACGGTTTTAAGGTGAAAAGTGAAAAAAGGATCAAAATTAATCAAGGAAGAGCTGTGAAAAGCATCCAAGGATCATGGAATCATTCATAAACCAACAAAATTTTTCATAAATAAAGTTCTAAAGTGTAAGTTAAAATTTTGAATTCCACAGATAGGATCTACAAACCATAGATTTGATCCACTAATAGTGGAATTAAGTTTTGAACAAGATTAAAAAAAGAAAGTTTCTTATTTCCATGGATGGGATATATGACTCGTGGACTATGTTTATGATTGGTAGATTGGATTAGTGCAAAAGAGTTTGATTCCCATGACTTTTGTCAACGATTAGTAAACTGATCCATAGCTCCAGTATATAATAGGTAAAAACCTGCAAAATATTTCTCCTACATCATTTTGGATATGATTCATTTTTTATGGATGAATAATCATATTAGGTTTTATGAATTTTTTATATTCTATTAAATTGTTGTAAGGTCCTAAGGCACATTCTTGGTTTTGAAATCAATAACATTGGTTTCTAAAGTTTTTATTCAACGTGGGATTTTGGAGGTTTTGATCTTATTATTGTAAATTAATAATTATGCTTAGTGGATGCCTTTTGTCCTATGTATCTCCCCCACCACATTTTAATAATGTATGATGTGTATTTTTTCTTACATGGTGGAGGACACTATTGAGGTTTCCATGGATGACTTCTCAATTGTGGATGACTCAATTTATGATTTGTTGGTGCATCTCACCAATGTTGTGAGTTGATGTAAGGAAGGTAATTTGGTTATAAATTGGGAGAAATTCCATTTCATTTATTCTAAATTGGGAGAAACTCCATTTCAATGTTAAAAAAGAAATAATGCTTGGTCATAAGATTTCACAGAAAGGGAATGAGGTCGACAAGGGGAAGATTAAGCTATTGAGAGATTCTTTGCACCAATTTATATGATGGCATTCATAATTTTGTAAGCACGTAGGGTTCTATAGATGATTCATCAAGGGCTTCAATAAAATTGTGAATCCCTTGTGCAAGGTGTTGGACATGGATTTAAAATTCATGTTTGATAAGGAGATTCTTAAAATGCTCATATATCTAAATAGGAGGTTTTTCTCATCCATCATCATTGTATCTCAAAATTGAACTTTGTAATTTGACGTCATATGTTATACTAGTGGTTATGTTCTAGGTACAGTCCTAGGATAAAGGGGATATAAGATCTTACACCCCATTGACTATGCGAGCAAAACACTTAACAACATATAAAAGAATTACAATATCACTGAGCAAAATTTGCTTGTTGTTGCGTTCATCTTTGAGAAATTTTTGTCTTACTTGATTGGCATAGAAGTCATTGTGCATACTATCCATGCATCTCTTATATACATTATCAAAAAATAAGATTCAAATCTAATTTTGATTTTATAGGTAGTTCTGTTGTAGGAGTTTGACTTTGAGGTCAAGGATCAAAAGGGAACTGAGAATCAACTACTTGACCATTTGTCACTCCTCGAGGATGAAGCAATGATAAAATTATGGGATGATACTAAAATTGATTATACTTTTTCAGGTGAGCAAGTCATGGTAGAATCACAAGACTTAATCCCTTGGTTTGTAGATTTTTCCAATTATTTAGCAAGTGATATAGTTTTGAAAGATATACCATTTCAGCTACAAATGATTTTATTGCATGATGTGTATAAATTTTCTTGCGATGAACAATACTTGTATTAGGTCTATGCAAATGTTGTAATTCAAAGATGTGTTCAAGTGGTGGAGAAAATGAGTATCCTAGAAGCTTGTCACTCCTTAACAATTGGGGATCATCATTTATGTGCACCATCGGCGCATAAAATCTTGCAATATGGATATCACTAGCCAAGAATTCACAAAGATGCAAATGACAATGCAAGGGTATGTGACCAATGTCAAATGAAAGGGATCATCTCGCAAAGATATGAACTTCCAATAACTACTATCCTTGAGTTCAAGTTGTTTGATATATGGCAAGGGAACATCTCGTAAAGACATAAACGTCAATTAACTTCTATCCTTGAGCTCAAATTGTTTGATGTTTGGTGTATTGACTTTATGTGCCTCTTTGTGAGCTTGCATGGCATAAAACATATATTGGAGGCTATAGACTGTGTTTCAAAGTGGGTATATAAAATCATCTTTCCCAATAAAAAAGGAAAAATTATCAAAGTATTCATGAAAAAGAATATATTCTCCAATTTTAGGACACCTATGGTTATCATCAGTGATGGAGGATCCCACTTTTTCAATTATCTGTTTAAGGCCCTGCTTGAGAAATATGGTGTGAAATACAAGGTGGAAAAACCTTACGATCCACAAACTAATGGTTAAGTTGAGGTCTGTAATTTTAGATCAAGTATATTTTGGCAAAGACTGTGTGTTAATAGGATGAATTGGGCAAGGAAGTTAGATAATGCACTATGGGCATATCAGACCATATTTGAAACTGTTATTGGCACATCTCTATATCATCTTATGTATTGAACTGCATGCCACATTCCTATTGAATGTGAGCATAAGGCATTTTGGGCATTGAAAAGGGTAAATCTAAAATGGAGTGACAAAGCCAAGTTGAGACTTTAACAGATGAATGAGTTGGATGAATTCATTCTCTGTACAAATAAGAGCTCAACGTTGTTTAAGGTGAAATAAAATTGTATCATGATTGCAAAATTGAAAGGAGAGAACTCACTACTGGTGACATAGAACTATTATTTTATTTGTAGCTGAATCTATTTCCTAAGAAGTTGAGGTCAAAGTAGAATAGACCATGTAGAGTGGTTACAATGCTATATTATGGTGAAATTGAACTTAAGAATATGTATGGGAAGAAATTTAAGGTCAATGGCCAACGGGTGAAACACTATATGGGTGAAAGTGACAACCCTAGGTTTATTTGTGAAGTGGACTTAAAGAGCGCTTGAGATATCAAGTAAAATTAGGTCATGTAGTAATGTTAAATCAAGCACATCATGGGAGGAAACCCATACACTTGTTGGTGAAGTCTGAGAACCCAACACAGCTAATCGTCTTTTAATATTAATCAAGTGCATCTTAGGAGGCACACAAGGAATTAGTTTTTCAATTTGTTTTGTGTTTCTTATGTTGGTTAATATAAGGATAGGTTATAGTAATATTTAGGGAGTAACTGAGCTAAGGAAAAGATGAAAATTCATAAACTCCATCACTAAGTAAGTAAGTGTTCCATGGATGAAGTCCATGAGTCATGGACTATGTCTACAATTTTTAGATTCCACCTGTAGAAATTAGGGTGTAGTGACTCATTTCAGATCATGTCACACGAGTTAAGTCCATGGGTCATGGACTATTTCTACGAATTGTAGATCTCACTTGTGGAAATTAGGATGGATTTCTTAGTTTTAGAACATTAACCACGATTTGAATTCACAAGTTGTAAACTCTACCTATGACCCGTATATCCTACCAAGGGAAATCAAGGTGGAGTTCTAGGTTTCAGAACATAACCCGCGAGTTTAATCCATAGATCATGAACTATGTCTATTTCTCATAGATTGCATTCATGGAAGTCAGATAAGATTTTTTATTACTATTTATGTTACTTTAATTTTATTTTATGGCCCATTACCATAAATCGACCTGACCCCGCATCTCAAAAATTATAAACATAATGCCCCAAATCCCAAAACTTGACCCAACCGACCAAAATTGATACCCAATACCCCTTAATTAACACATAGTCCTCACCCAAAAACATCCACAAAACTAACTCATCAATACCAGGCCCAACCCAACATAGAAATGATTCCATCCCACTCACATATCCCTAATTCAAACTTCAAGAGACAATATGCCAAACGCGACTACTTTATATACGCAAGGAAAGTTGGTGTAAAATCTTGTGTTTTATTACTAGGTGCTCAAAGATCTTCCAAGATATGAGGTCTTATTTCTTTCTTGTTTACTACTCCGACATTAAAATCTACTTTGAGTTGAGGATTGTCATGTATTATTTTATCATCAAACTGAATAATGGTATTCAAGTGAGAATGTTCTAGTTAGATTATGATTTTTGTGATAAAGCACAAGTGTAATAGTGTTGGTATGATCCAATGGTTATTATGTCTCTGAGATTCTAAATAAGAAAATGGTGGACACTAAGTTTGAATCTCATGATAGTAACTATGGGTCATGAAACTTCTTCACAATTCGTGAGTGGGAATTTTAGGAGTAAGAATTTCCAAGTACCGCAACATATTTTTTTGCTGATGTTCATGACTGGGCTCCATGAGTCATGAACCCAGTCTATGAATTATATACTTGCCTCGCAAACTTTATACCTTAAATTCTTTAATGGATTCCATGGGTCGTGAACCAAGTCTACTTTTAATAGACGCGACTCATGAACTATAGACATAAAGTGTACTGTTCTTGTGTTTTTTCACATTGTTTCCTTTGTGTCCTAATTCATTTCTACGTAGGTACAATTACACCCAAAGGTAATAAAAGATGAGGTCATGCAGCTTCCACATCTCAAATAAAATCTAAAGCTTAGGAAACTAAATCTTGACTCAAGGATGAGTCTTCTTAACTGGAGAAAAGTGGATCTGAGGAGGAATATACGATCAAGTAGGATGAAACCCCACTTGTGCCTTGTATTATGGGGAAACAAACAAAGAAGAAAGATATAGCTCAGGCCACACCGTAGGTTACCCAACTACCTTAGCTATAGACTACATCAACACCTACTGTGCGGGAAGACACCTCTTCCTAGTTTAAAGAGAGAGAGGAATTATTTGAGTGTATTGATAGTGAGCAGTACAATGCTGCTTCCTCTAATTCAAGTATTGGGATACATAGATTGATGAATACTTCGATGCTTTCCTTTGCCAAGCAAAGGGCCCAGTCAGCCATAGTCTGGGAAAATAAAAGGTTGGGTGTTTAGGATATAAAATTAATCTACGATAAAGATGCCGAGAACATAGATAGAGGTTCATTCAAGAGGAATATTATAGAGGAACCTCATATTTGGCCAAGATTCTAGAGATAAGGATGTTGTTTAATCAATACAAGCTTGGTTAAATTTCAAAACCATTAGAGAGCTATAGTCAGTTGTTGTTTCCCGCGTTTTATGACTTTTATGTCACTTCAGTAGATTTTATCACACCTATAGGGTAGTTGACAATTCTCAACTTACACTTTAATTTACGTGTAAAGCAGTAGTTATTAATATATTTACCCAACTATGGAGTTGATGTCGAATCCACGAGGACCAATTTTATTGGTAATTAAGTTAATTCAAGATAATAGATACTATATAAATTCAAACCGATAGTACAAGAAGATAAAAATAAGGGAGATAGGTATCTACACTAATGTTTGTTTTTGTTTTATTTCTAGTATAAATTTGGGGTTATGATTAATTAGAGTTTTATCGATTAGGCACGGATTTTGGGATTATGTATTTCTAAGGGGAGTGACATGTGGATTCTAATATTCAACAACATTTTAGTTGAACAAGTGTGGGTAGTTTTCGTTATAGGTTTTGATGCTAGTCTTTCAACAAAACACCAAACTTCACCTATTGATTCTTTCAAATACCTAATGAGTGTGTTCAACAATTGGTAACCAACCCTCAATTTAGGAATCCCTATTTCTAGGATAATACCCCTGGTATAGTCAACTTGACAAATCACCCTTATGTCTAGGATGATGATAGATTGTAAGACTACACACATAATTATCTACCATTGTTTGGTCTCCACTTCCCTCTTTTAAGGATTACATGGATTCCTAAAGTTCACCCAAAACCCTTTTTTCGAAGATAGCCTTGAGCTTTCTAGAGTTAGGAGCTTTCCCCATCAAACCCATATAGGTCTTTAGGGCTTTAACCCAGATATCCCAATAAAATTATTCAACCAATGAGAAAACCCATTAACATGAACTACCAAGTAGAAGCTAACAACAAAAAACAATGCATACTTTAATCCCTATTCATACATAATCCCAAGAGGGAGATCTGGCTACACATAAGATAAATAAGTAAAAATAAACCCATAATCTCCATTGAAATTATTTATTGAAGACTAAGTGAATATTACTTCAAACTTAGGGCACCCAAAAATCTCCAATAAAAGTGAGCTACTACTACACTTAAAGGCTACTACAATGTATTCTGCACCCAAAATTTATAAAATATTATGTTCTCCAAGAATGGAGGCTATGAACTCAAGAACAAAACCTAAATATTAGGGAAGATGGAAAATTTTCAATTTAATAATGATAAGCCTAGGATTTGAGTCCTTTTTAGTCAAATTTGGGATCAGCCACGTGTTTTTACAATTCGGCCCTTGGTCTGCAATTCTCCCCCATGTCGCAATCGCGCAGGTCTGGCTGCGACTACATCTATCACGATTCTAATTAAATCATGTAACCACAATCAATTTACATTTTTGACTTAACCGCGATCCTGGCACATAGACCACGATCACAGTAACTAAGGCTAGTTCTACACCTAGTCTTCAACAACACTTTCTTTGCTCCTTTTGATCATTTTGATCTCCAATCTACATATTTCTCTCTCATCAGCTATGTGCCTAAAAATATGGATATTAGTACATTTACTCACAATTATGTCTCATTTATTCCTTCAAAACAAGGTAATGTGTACGAATGTTGAGTGCGACAGAGTGGTAAAATCACCACTCATCAACACCCCCAACTTAAAGCTTCTACTTGTCCTCAAGAAACACTACCTCTTACCATGAGACACTATTATCTATGCCCAAACTTTATGCCTTACAGGTCACAATGACTTCAACCATAATCACGACCACAAGTATCTTATTGCACATGGGCTAAGATCTTTTCCACTATACCCTCATCATAAAATGGAATATACAAGGATACATAGGACTTCAAAGAGCAATCAAGCAACAACAACTAATACTCTAGAATTGACTCATGTTTGTTTAAAACTAAGCTACACTAAATTTTCCTCATTGCTCAAAATATGAAAAAATGACCCACCTCAATATATTCACATGCTAACCTCACAAGAAAGAGAATTCCATACTCCAAGCTACCAAGTATACAAATAGGAATCTTAAGTGCAAAAACTTCTCTCACACAAAAGAAATCTCCATGCAGCAAGTGTCATACCATAGGCTTTCCCTTATTTTCAATTGCTACAACAAAGAAAGTAAAAGGTCAGAATCTCAAAGAACTTTCTAAGCTTGTAATGTAGGCTCTGGATAGGTTAGGATATCATTTGGAACAACATGGCTATTCTCTTCCTTGAACATCTACATCACACTATTTACTCTTTTTATATGACTATGGGTCACTCCTCTTTGTTTTCTCTCTTTTAATATGTCTACTTTCATCTTTTGTCTGTTCACCACTTTCCTTTCCTTCCTTATTATTGCAACCCTCATGCACATCTTTCCTTTGTTGAACTCTTTTTTTTTCTATTTATTGTTTTCATAGCTTAGGAACATTAGCCATTTCACTAACAACATTGTGGCCCCAAAATCTCTACCATCAATCTTTACCACCCCAACTTAGGATTTAGTGTCAAATTGCTTTTTTAATTTCAGGGAGGCAATAATTCAAAAGTGGGATAAAAGGAATGGTTTACGATTTGTAATGAGTTTACCAAAGAAAGGTCCATATGCTAAAAATGGGTTACTAGGGATTAATTTTATGTACTGGAAGGCTTTTTAGACTAGAGTGGGTTTCCAATGCCAAAATATGGCCTAAGATCATTTCATTAACCATATACAATCAACAATAGCTTTGAAAGACTAACGGGGCAAGTTCTACAGAACACAAGTATACAAGAGATGAATACAAATAGCTCACCACACTTGGCATGCAAAATTTTCCAAGGATGCTCAAATGTCCCCCCCTCTAGAGAAAAAATTAAAGTATCCATCATTATTTACAAGTAAAAAAAGTAAGGAGTCACAAAAAGAGAAGCAGTTTTGTTACAAAGTTGCTCACGTCTATGCCCTTGATTTTTGAAAAAAATTTGGATGAAGGGGGTTGTTTATTTTGGATTAGCACCATGCATATTTTCTAAACATTGTAATAAATGAAGCCTTAGTCTCACAATTTTTCTTAATATAGGCAAACTAACCATATGGCTACTTAGACTTTGCCAATCGTACACACTGGGATCCCAAATTTTCAATTTACAGTGCCACAGGTACTCAGACTTTCCTTGTATTCATGAAATTTATCCTACGAGTACTCAGACTTTCCTTGCATTTATGACATTTATGCTATAGGTACTCAGACTTCCCCTGAATCTATGTCTCAAAACTCAAACACGATGCTTTACCCTTAAGAATGTCATCACTCAATCTATCATAGGCAAAGCTAGTCATGCATCACCAAAATCAAAATCAAACTAAAGCAAAATCAATGATAACCCATTAAAACGTGGGCACAATCGGAGTGTCCAAATATAGAATACCAAAAAGAAAATTAGAACAACATAAAAAATATCATCAAAACAAAATAAAAATATCTAGCAACACATCAAAAAAATACAAATACGGGGAAAACATCCCTAACCGAAAAGCTAGTAATGTCCCCACTACATAATCAATAAAAGCATAAACAAAAGATAGGGGTCCTCCCTGAATTTGTATCTGAAGTTGCTCTCTCCTACTGACTCTGTACTATCACCACTGGCATTATCATCTAACCTATCAGTGTGGGCCTCGTCTTTTCTATCCAACCCATGTGAAGGTGGTCTATTATTAGGTTTGATTACCTTGACAATTCCCTTAACCCCTTTTCATATATTTCTGAAAAATCTATCTCTCTTTTTATCTCTCTTTACCATCCTCTCATGCAACTCCTTGAGGTCCCTATGAGATGCTGCTAAGGATGAATAGGCTTTCTCTAAGATGGTAATTATTGCTCCTTGCTTCTTCTGCTCAGGCTGATATATCTCAAAATATAACTAAGCCCTATAGGAATGCTGAATAGTGGAGAAATTTTCTGGTCCCTCAGGCAATTCGTATAACAACTCCCCTACCACCCACATCTGACCTGAGATATTATCGAAGGGGTTAGCTGATGATGGCCTATAGGAGTCCCTATCTTCCTGGGTTGATTTACATGAGTCCATCTTTCTTTTCTTGCTCTGAACAGGGGCTCTCCCAATCCAAAATTTAAGAAGAAAGACGTGGGGGCCTGGGTGTACCTAGGTATCTTCAACATACTCTTCTACCTCTGCCCTCCTGCATATCTTAGTGATAAAATATGGAAAAAGAAGTTGCACACCTCCCTGGATCTTGAAGTACCTCTACTCTGAGATTACAATCTCTCCAACATTCAAACAAATGTTAGGTAGGATACAAGCCACCATTCGAGCTCGCATGTATGTAACCATAGTCATGTAAGTACACGATGATACTCTATTGTAGATGATATTCAGCCGTTGTCTGGCATCAGTTATGAAGTCATTTATCAAAATATCTCTCTTGATGATGGCCTAGTATAGTTCTTTTCTCGAACATAATATGTTTGCCATCCAGGAACCTAGGTCACATTCTTTTGCTTGGAATTGCCCCATGTCAGGATTCGATGATCTATATACCTCATTAATCCGTAAAGTTTACTTATTTTCCTCAAATTTTCATCATTGGTTTTGTAAGAGAAACTACATTAATGTTATCATAGAACTCACGTACCCAATGCTCATTTGTATAGCAGGGGTTTGGGGAAAAATACATCCACCTAGTAGAATTGAGTTAGGTATGGAATACAGGGAACTTCTCCTCCACTTTATCAAGGAAAATACCCCTTTTTTCGAAGTAATTTCATCTTGGCAAATAATCGAAGTAGAGGTCTTGGAATTAGACGGCTATGAACCCAGTGTTGTCAAGATCTCCCATCTTTGAGGTTTAGAACCTGTACATAATGAAACTCAGACCCTTATTAGCATTATCATACCAAAAACATGTTGGATCAAACATATAAGCTCATATGACAGTGTTATAGAGGATTTTGGGAGCAGAAATGGATGTGCAAAAATTTTTGTTCCTACTGACACCGCCCTCAGATATGGCGATCGTGGGGTATTGACCGTTACCCTGGTACCTAAGACCTTTGTCCATAGATTCTGTAGTATGCTCAAAACAAAATATTAATCCTAATTCTTTCTTTCAACTTGTCATATCAATATTATAAGAAGGAATTTGAATACAGAATATGTGATTATGGCCCCAAACTTGGAAGAATTCAAATTGAACTCAATTGGGCATTAAATTGAACACATGGTATCCACTATCATTTCAACCGTTTTACGCCTAAATATGGGTACTCAAGACTTCCCCATTAGTGTATATACTAACTACAATAGGTAACCACAACAAAAATCATCAACAAGAATGCATTTTATAATTAAAGCCTTAGTATAGGCCTTTCTCTAAACTACAAGTTCTAAGCATGCAATTAAGTTAAAAATTAGGGAGTTCGGATGACATAGCAATTTTGGATGATGCAGTTGGAATGAAATGACACTTTTTATAAGAAATGCAAAGCTAAAAAATTGATAGAATTATTAAAGTGATGTGTGCGAGCAATTGGCAATCGGATGGCCATTTAAACTAACTTGACAGCGATCGCGGTCGTGTAGACTCCGCAATTACAGTGGCATGGACCGTGGTTGTCGTAACTGAGACCAAATATTTAGTCCCTTGTACTTTTCTACTCAATACAAACATGTCATTTTCACCATTCTATTTTTCAATTTTAGTCAAAATTTCTCCTAGCACCATAGTTTCATGGATTATACATGATCAAATGCAGAAATAAAATCTACTCTATTATGCATAAAATAAAAGGATACGGACCACTTTTTATGGCGTGATGTGGTGACTCCCATCGAGAACTTAGTTTAACATCATGGCATGATGTCTCCTCCTCATTCTTTTGTTCTTTCACTTAGAAGATTTGAATCTTCATCCCAACTTTTGTTCACTATGAAATAAGAGGTAGAAGGATAGAAGATTCATATCTTCCAAGATAAAACTTTGAAGATGCGAGGAAATGATGAGGGAAATTTGATGTTGCCCTTTTGAAGACATGAACCCTTTACCCAATTTTACATTAAACTTTTGGTTTGGCTCCTTGGGAAAAGGTGAAAAAGACATCAATAGACCTCTAATTGCACATCAAAAGTTGGAGTCCTTATCTATTGATGGCGGGGATTCCATGTCCTCTTTTAGAGTGTCAATTCCCAAAATGTAGCGATTGTACTCCTTCCCTCCACAACCCCCTATTGGCCAAGGTAGATAAATTTTCATCATATTCTCTAAGCCCAATGTTGAAAATAGGTTTGAATAAGGTCCAACCCCTAACTCCAAAATTTCCTCTTTTGTAGCAATTTAACCCCAAAATGAACTATAATCTTCATAAGAGATATGCCTTAATTTTTATTTTGACTCTAGTACCATTTCTTTTATTTGGACATCTTCCACATTATTTGATTCGGTTTATTGGGAAATCAGAAAGGATTTTTCACTAATAGGCTCATAAGCATAGCTTGGTTTCTCTTCTTGATTATCCTCCTCTTGGGAAATGGGCATGGTAATGATATTTCTAGGGTTTGTTTCCTTTCCCTTTTCCTCTATCTTTACAATTTCCCTTTTAAATGCCTCATGGGATTGATGCATGTCTTGCATATTCTCACTGTTGTTGTTACCCTGTCCAAAATAGTTTGAAGTATTGCTTTATGATGAGTGGACTCGGTATGTTGCTCTTCCTTTTCCATATTATAAGACCTATCAAACTCATATGATGAACAAGTAATTCAGTTAGCATAAAAAGGGAGGGGAATTTGGGCAATCACCCCAATGTCCATCTCGATCACCATATAAACAACAACCTTACTCCTAATAGGATCGAGATGGTGATTCTATCTCGCTCAGGGGAGCAGATTTTCAATGTCTTCTTAAGTGGGGTCGATCACAATATGGACATGGGTCATCAAGATATGACTTCTAATTACCAAAATAATATTTGTTGGAAGATATCATGGAACAAGTAAGAGAAAATAAAAATCTACCTAACGAAAAAAACAAAATAAAATCACAAACAAATATTTAAAAGATTGAATTCAAGCAAGTAAGCTAAAATTCCAAACTAACTTAATACAAAAAAATGTTCCACGACAATGGCACCATTTTTTGATAAGACTCAACTTAAATTTCAATTTAAGTACAAGGTGGTCATCGTTAATTTATTTACCCAACTTTAGAGTCGAGGTTGAATCCACGAGGAACAATGAGTTGCAATTAAGTTAATTAAAGATAATAGATTCTAGTTAAATTCAAACCAATAGTAAAAGAAGATACAAATAGGGGAGATGGGTATCTACGCTAAAGTTTTTTTTCTAGTATATAAATTTGGTGCTACGAATAGTTAAAATTTTATCGATTAGTCATGGATCTTGGGGTTATATATTAATAAGGGGAGTGACATGTGGATTCTAATAGTCAACGTCACTTTAGAATATCAAGTATGGGTATTTTTGGTTATAGGTTTTTATGATATCAAACTTTCACCCATTGATTCTTTTGAATATCGAATGGGTGTGTTCAACAATTGGTAACCAACCCTTGATTTAGTCATTCCTATTTCTAGGATAATACCCATTGTATAGTCAACTTCACAAATCACCGTTATGTCTAAGATAGTGATAGATTGGAAAATAACACACATAATTATCTACCATTGCTTTGGTCTCCACATCAGTCTTACAAGGATGACATGGATTCCTAAAGTTCACCTAAAACCCTTCTTTCGAAGATAGCCTTGAGCTTTTTAGAGTTTAGTGCTTTCACCCATCAAAACCATATGGTTCTTAGGGTCTTTCACCCATAAATCCCGAACAAATTAGTCAGTAAATAAGAAAACCCATCAACATGAACTACCAAGTAGAAGCTAACAACAACAAACCACACATACTTTAATCCATATTCGTACATAACCCTAAGAGGGAGATCTAGCTACACATAATATAAATAACTAAAGATACACCAATAATCTTATTTAAAATGATTTATTGAAGAATAAGGGAATGTTTTCAAACTTTGACTCCCACAAATCTTCAATGGAAGTGAGGTTCTCCTCCACTTAGAGTATACTCCAATGTATTCTTCACCCGAAATTTATACAACATTCTCTTCGCCAAGAATGGAGAATATGAACTCAAGAACAAAACCTAACTATTAGGGAAGGTGGAATATTTTCAATTGAATAATGATATGCTTAGGGTTTGAGTCCCTTTTTTTTCAAATCTGGGATTAGCCATATGCATTTAAATTTCTTCCCTTGGGTCGCAATTCTCCGCCATGCTGCGATCATTTAGGTATCGCCACGACTGCGGTTATCTCAAATGTGATTAATTCATATGACCTCAGTTAATTGACCTTTTTTACTTAACCACTATCGCGGTCCTCAAACCGCTATCGCATCTTTCTATATCATCAATTATACGCCTGCAAAAGGTGGATATTTTTACATTAACTCATAATTATATCTCATTTAATTTTACAAAACAAGGTAATGTGTATGAATGTTGAGTGCGAATGAGTGGTAAAATCACCACTCATTAGTAAACTAATCTTTATTTTCCAGCACATTATTTTAAGGTACACAGGTTGATATCTCCGACCATACAATTTAGTGTATTTTTTTTGGCTTGAATGTTGCGCTCAAGCGCACATGCAAGTGTACATGGGCTATCAAGTAGTAAAACAACCTTTAAAAGCCAAATATCGAACCCACGTGGACTTGTGTTAAACAACTATCCTAATTCTAGTCCACTATTAATATGAATAAAATTCTAACATAACCAAAAGTATTTGAAAGTTAATACAAAATGAACTCAAACATTGTAGTAATTTAATGAAAGTAAACAATAGGTGGGAGAAATAGAAAGTTATGGCATTATGAACTATCCTACTTCGCTATAAAACTTTTTTGGTTTAGTTAATTATCTTTGTTGTTGGTTCCATGGGTTAATAACATGATAGTGATCTTTTGACCCGCTAATCAACTATCTAACATAGCCTTACAACTATATCATTAAGCGAGAATACAATACCTAAGATAAACACATTTGTATTTCTTCCCATATATGAACCAAATAGGACGAATTATCTATATTCCTATCCTAATTTCAAATCATAACATTAATTCATTGAATGATTATGATCCCACCCCGTATATCCTACATTCTATTTTATCATTCCTTCTTCTAGGCTCCTGATAGAAATATACATTAATCGTAAGGGCCACGAATACATAATATAGTAAGGACAAGGATACATGCACAACATATAATGATAATAACATACACCAACTGAATTAACTGGCAGAAGTAATCATGGTCTTCGCCCTAACCCTAGATGAGTATGTTTAGCTTCACATATTATTACAAAGAATCATAGTTAAAAAATCCATGTAATAATCCCAAAGAAAGATAAAGTAAAAGAATAAGAACTCTAATTAAAGATTCATCAAGTGTGTTTCAATGCCCTCTAGTTATCCAAGGTGTTTACAAAATAATGGGATTGTTTTATTTATAGTAGAACAAGATTTTTCTATTTGAACTTGCCAATGTTCCACGACCTTATCGTGCTTCCTAGGAAGTGTGGCATGCTTTTATTGCATAGAACTAATGGAAATTGCAATTACAAGTGAAATCAATGGTGTGTCACACATTTATAGCAGTTATATGCCTCTATGTCAACAAATTCAAGATTTGAGCGTTGTATACTCCATTTGTTTGGTTCTTTGTTCCTTGCGTTGTGGTTGTGCTTTCTATTAAAAAACAGCTCGTAAATCCTACCAATAAAATTTTAATCATCTAATATAGCTTCCAAAAGCACAAAACATCATGAATTTGAGGTTTGAATAAGACCAAATCAATCAAGACAAACTAGAATAGCACATAGCTCAAGCAAATAGTACTCGTTATCTCGTTTGAACTTTAATTAAACATTTTAATTCAAAAATTGATTTGTACACAACTTAAACATCATAATAAATAACTTCATACTTAGTTTCCCATTAATCAAAATATTAACTCATTACGCACATGAGAAATCCTCAAAACTATGATATTTAAGCATAGACAACAACACTCAGGTGAATAAATCCACCCAAGATCATCACCCCTCACTTAAAGCCTTGTTAGTCCTCGAACAACTCTTTACCCAAAGAACAATAACAAGGAATACTTCACACAACTAATACAAGTAGGGCATTTTAATATAGCACTACAATGACTATGAAGATAGTAGGTTTCAGAATCAAGCATTTCATATACACTTGAAAGCTCAAGAATGCTACTTTAAATATCCTAACCTCAAAAATTAGATCACCAAGTTGGAAAACTCATGCACATTAATTAATCAAAGAGATCATATATGTCACCCAATAATTATCAATCATGTGCCTTCACCATAAGAGAATTAGCCATAATTACTCATATGAATATAATATTCAACACAAAAATAGGTATAATAATCAACTTATGCTCGCTCTCCTAAAGAATTCATATGTCACATAAGATGAACCATATGCTTTCCCTCAGTGTTGTACTCTGCAAATATCTTAATGTTAAAGACAATATCAAATAGGACTTTATGGTTGTAACGTAGGCTAAGGGATGTGTAGGAAATATGTTTTCCAGGAACAGTGACTATCTTCCCTAAGCGCTTTAATACATCACGCTTAGCATTTAAACTATTCTCTAACAACCAGTTTTATACCAGCTCTTCTTTCGCACAATCTTCTTTTGTTTTGGCTATCTCTTTAAGCTAGTTCACATATATTGAGTAGGGTGTATTCTCTATTAACACATAATTCATTATTGATGAATTTCTCTCTTTTAAATAACATTACTCCCATCCATAATACATAAAATTTTCATCACCATAAGATACTACTTGGGGCTTTACTTTCACCTTTTTCTTCTTCAATTTTATACTCTTTAACCTCACTAATTTTTTAAAAGAGTGCTTAGGAGGTTTGGATCAAATAATGCTCAATTAAAGAAGGGAAATATGCTAATTATGAGGCTACCAAACAAATAAGCGAAGGCTTAATGGGACTAACTAAGATTCTGTAGAAGGGTGGATAGAAGAGAATACGAAATATGGCTATTAAAGAAATGACTCTATTATCGCATAAACGTACACTCTTTATTTTTCTTAGCAGTCACACAAGGAAAGTGCTACAAATCACTATACAATAAAAATACCACAAAAACAACACATCACACATGGCACATGCTCCAATAAAGCAAGATCCTTATAATCTATAGACTAAACAACAACACAAATATAAAATTAAGCCAACAATGCACTAGAGTGATAAACATGAGCCTAAGTGTCTCAAAATTATTCATTCAACATAGTCATATGCTTTTACATTAAAAACTGCATGCATAGACCAATCATACATAGCACAAACAAGAACATCTTACTTATTCCTAAACCAAAAATTTTAAAATTTACTCCTAAAAATGAAAAAGTGATACTGGGTTCAAAGGGAACCTCCATGGAAATGAATAAAAAAAAACCATGGTGTGGGTGAAGTATACCCCTACTAGATTGACACTAACAACTAAAACTTAAAACTACCAAAGAGAAAAATATTTTGTAATTTTTTTTCAAATATACTCAATGACTAAGAAATAACTAAGAATTGAAATCCTATAGAAACACTACACCCTAAACCATTTCCCACCCCGCACTAAAAAAAACATTTTGTCCCCAAAGTGTACTCAAAAGTAGAGATAGAAATACTCCATGAGGACTCTAGGCCTATCTAGTTACATCATTAAACATTAATGAGGTTGTATATACCCCAAACCCAGTCTTCACCTTGCTCCTTAGCTCGATTTTTTTGTACTCACACTTCCCTTAAGCCTGTGACTCAACAAAAATAAAACATATGTGAAATAAACTAAAATACAAAAATAAATAACCACCTTAAATTAGGTTGCCTTCCCAGCAATGTTTGATTAAGTGTCACCATACTACACACATCACTAGTTTTTCTCCTACTTAGATGCCATCTTCTTACTTGTTTTTAACATTTTGAGTATTAACTCTTAAGTTTTGCAGTTTTTTCAACAATAGCTTTTTTAAGATCATTCTCTAGTTTCACATATTTCAGCTTATTTGGTATCTTGTGCAACTCAAAGAGAGAGTCCAGAGAGGTAACTGGTAGTTTGGGATCCACCACACACTTATCCACTTCCATGGTTTTGATCATGCATAAATTATGGTAATGAGAAGGTTGATTAATCTTTTTTAAAACTTTAAGGACCACCATTTTATCATCTAATATCATCTAAAGAGTGACCTATCTCAAATTAATTAGTATGCCTCTCATTAGCAAGAATGGATGTCTCAATATGACCGACGCCCTATTGTCTGCATCATAATAAAGAACAATAAAGTGAATAGTGATAATAAACTTACAACCCTTAATGATCACTTCCTTAATAATTTGTTTATGCTGAACTCTGGTTATGACTTCTATTTTGTAATGCAACAGAGCATGGCCTCTACTACCCTAAACAAAGACTGGTGCACAAACATAAGGGCATCAAGTTTATACTTTCCAACAAATCACTCAAAATGTGGACCACATTATTATAACCAATTTGTATTGTTAGGGTCAAACATCCTGGTTCTATCAATTTGTCGGGCATATTCCTTATCATAAATGAACTACATTCCTAGTAAGTTCCACTATCTCAATATCCTGTAGCTTTATCATATTTGTCACCACAGCCTTAAAATACATATCGTACTTAGGGGATAACCTTCAAAACATATACCAAAGGATGATTAATGTGAAGTTGTCTAAAGGTGTCAAGAACTACTTGAAATAAACATCCTCCTTAGCCTTTTTGATCCTTTGAGGGAACATTGGTGGTGGTTGATGTCTGAGCTAATGCTAACAAATTTAGGTCTTTTAACTAAGAATAATTGTGAAGTATTAAGAAACTTTTTTCATTTTTGATTTTTTTATGTTTGATTTTGCAAAAGAAGCTAATATGTTAGAGAACCAATAAGAATAGAAAAAAATGAGCTGAAATCTGAAGTAAATAGAGGTAGAGTGCGGCTGATGACATTTGTGATAAATCGTCCGCCCTGTGATAAGCTATCAGCTTCATCGTCAGCCATAGATAGAGAATTGGCCTAAGTTGAAAGCTATGATGACATTTTGTGATAGGTCGTCAAGGAGCTAATAAGTCGTTAAGAATGTCGTCAGCCTAAGGAAGCACATGAGAACTACAACAGAGACTTAATGATATTTTTGATAAGTCATCAAGGAGCTAATAGGGCATCACTATTTTCAGCAGTTGTCCAAAGCAAAGAGGAAGCTGACGACATTGTGATAAGTCGTCAGCCTCCTAATAGGCTATCATAAATGGCGCCACCTAATCTGAATTATTTCTGAATTTTATCATTTTATTTCCATAATTAGGATGAACTATTTAAAGCCTTGTTTAGGGTTTTCTTAAGAGTTTCAAACCTTGAGTTTTGAGGCACAACACTTTGATATTTTTCTCCCTTCTCATTTGGCTTGAGAAAATAATTACTTTAAAGAGACTATCATCATTATTTTGGGATATCCTTTGGTGATTTAATTTGAGAATCTCTAGTTTTTATTCATATTTTGGTAAGTTCAACTTTCAAAGCATGAATTGATCTAGTATCTTTGATTATCACGTCATGAGCAGCTAAATCCCTTTAACCTGAATTATGGGATCTAGCGGTAGGTCTTGATAAGGTGCTGAGTATTCAAGATTCAAAAGGTGGTAGCACTCCTTCATAATTTTGATGTTTTAATTATTGTCTGTTGGTTGCAAATGATAGATAATACTTGCTTTGATTTGCTTGAGAAAGAAATCAAATATAGTGGGAAGTGAATTATCAACAGGGACTTGGAAATAATAAAATTCCATTAAATAATCAGCGTTGTAAAAAGATTGGTTAACCTGAGGTAAAATTTGGGCACTGAATAAAAATTCCCTATGTCCGAGAGGATTAGGTAATCAAATGCTTAAGTAGGTCGACATATATTTAAGCTTAACTTTGATAAAGATAACATGTTGTCCTACCTACCATGAGAATCTTGAACCACTAGTAGTATCTGTCAAGTACGAAAATCCCTGGTGAAAATAATTTTGGTTTTTCCATAAATCTTGATTACAAACTAAAATTAAGGTGACCAAAATTACTTACTAATCTCCAAAATCCCAATTTTATCTTTTCGTGTCAGTTGTTTGAATTCAACTTGTATCTATAGTTTTAAATTAGTTTAATCGTCACTCACATTGTTCCCTATGGATTCGACCTTAACTTCAAAAGTTTGGTAAATATATTGACGACGATCGCTTGCATTCTCATTAGAAAGGTGTAGTTTGAGCGTTATCAAAAATGGCACCGTTGTCAGGGAACAATTTGGCGTATTGAGTTGGTTTCGAATTTTAGTTTACTTACTTGAATTCAAACTTGTAAATATTTTTTTAGTTTATTTTTTATTTTTTTTTATTTTTATCACACCTTTCTTGAGATGTCAGCCAGGATAGATGGTTTTTTGAGTGATGATGATTCTTGTGATGATTCTTGTTATTATTATGGGGGACCATATTATTTAGGCTTGCTATCTAGATTTACCTGGAAGTGCATGGACTGAACCTTCAAAATATAAAGTAGATACTGTCCTACTTACTGTAACTTGGTGTTTGTCTTGTGGTCAAAGTGATTATTCTGAAGATATGTGTGTTGTCACGATTTAAGTGAACAAATTGATGAAACAAATTTTAGAGAATCAAAACAGCTGTGGGTAGAGATGAAGGAGTTACCACTCCCACAATGTTTATAGTGGCTAAACAAAGAAGAATATTAGGAGGAAATTAGCCAATTTGAGGAGGAAACTTAAGAATCGCAGCCACTCGATTGCCATCTCTATATTGAGACTGACATTAAGAAGGTGAATAAAAGTGAGTGTGTAGTAGATAGTGAAAATTTTAAAGTAGAATTAGTTGGGCCTCATTCAAAGCATTTTTTCACGTTATGTTTAGATAATATCTTGTCTGTGGAATTATCTAAAATAGTGGAAGAGTGTGAAGATGAGGAACAAGAATCCTATATTCTTTATTTTACACTTGATGAGCAACATAAAAACATATCTCACTTTAAGGTCAAGTGGTTTACCACGCTCAATCCATTACTCGACTTCTTAATTTTTGTACCACACCTCTATGATCAAGGCAAGAAGAGGAACTCTAAGTTGGGGGTGAAATTCATATCCTTAAGGTGGAGGAAAAAACTGAGTTGGGTCATGTTGCGACACTAAATTAGGCACTTCTTGGAAAGCGACCCAAGGAATTTTGTTTTTTGTATTCGTATTATGTGATTGACATCAGAGCTTTGCACCGATGGTGCCACAGGTATATTTCGGACTCTCTTCTTTTAGTTTGATGCATTGGGGTCAATGTATGATTATAAGTTGATGGTGGGACTACTTGTAGGTATTGATGTCCTCTTTGGGTTTTTGTTATCGTGCCTCTTTTTCCCGAAGTCTTTCTCCTAGTAGAGCCGACATGTTTAGGTGTATTGTGATATGTTGTAAAATATTTTAGTTGACTAAGAGAAATACAAGTACCTTAGGTAGTTAACATGTTTTTGTTGATTTTTGAACTCCTCTTCAAGTGGTCTACTTCTTTAACTGTGTGATTTGCATTTAAGTGTGACCACTGTGTATCTTTGTATGGCATTAGTTATAGTTACACAATGATCATTGCTAAACAGCTGCATGAACTTAATGAGTAGTAGATTGAGATATACCTGTGTGACAAGTGTGTGTAAGTAACTACTTAGTTCCCTCTATATGCTGAAGCCAGAAATAGCCCGGTTAGTCTTACCTAGTTTAAAGAATAGGGGTTAGGAAAGGATCATAGGCCATTTTAATATTATCTCACCTTAGTCTAAATGACCTTCTCTATGTGTATCATATCCTTTGATCCCTGTATTGAGCCTAATTAGCCTATTTCTTTGTATGACACTTGTCACCTTCTTATTTAGATCATAATAAACGTGTTTTGTCCCTGGTCCTCCTTGGACACTGTGCACCTTGACTTAGGCAACTGGCCTAAGTGGACGGTGGTTATCATAGGGGTGTGTGATATAGAATGAGTATAAAGAAAGGTAGCATAAAAGAAAATAATAAAAAGATGGATGCAGAAGAAAAGATCAAGAAAAAGAAAAATTGTGAAAAAGAATAAGTAATTAAGAAACAACTGCACCCATCCTAATAATTGTGATCAAGAAAAGAGAAGAGCGGAAAAGTCTAATGAGTGAAACCCCAAAAAGCTATTGTAATGTCAATGAGGCTTAGTCACTTTAAATACCATCGAGTATCATACCAGTCCTCAGCCTACATTACAAGCCTAAGAGAAGACCTATAGTGATCCTAGCTGACCTATCTGAAGATCTTGGTAATGAAAGTAAGGGAAAGCCTATGGTACTTGACATACATTAGTTTGAACTTCGTTCTGAGAGTGAGTGTTTTGATTGTCCCCATGGTTACATATATGATTACTGATATGAGATGAGGGGGATTTCTTTGCTGTGAGGGTACAACAGATATGTTGCTAGTTGCTAACTTGTTTGGAGAGTATAATACTGGTATATGCATGGTTATTATAGCTGTATGTTGCAATGGTGCAATAATATACACAGTTGTTCTTGAATTGACTGACCTTGGAGATGATGAAAGTATTTTGAGATGATATGGATGATTGACTGCCAAATGTGCTTTGTATTCTCTTAGTTGTGCTGAGTTGCTTGAGGACAAGCAACTGATTTAAGTTGACAGTGTTGATGTGTGATCTAATGCTAACACATTTGAGGCTTTTAACTAAGAATAATTGCAAAGTCTTAAGCAACTTTTGCTGTTTTTGATTGTTTATGTTTGATTTTGCAGAAGAAGCTAGTATGTTAGAGAACCAACAAGAATGGAAGCAAATAAGCTGAAATATTAAGTAAATAAAGGCAAAGTATGGCTAACGACATTTGTGATAAGTCACTATCCCTGTGATAACCTATCAGCTTCATCGTTAGCCATAGAAAGAGAATTGGCCTAAGTTGAAAGCTATGATGACATTTTGTGATAGGTCGTCAAGGAGCAGATAAGACATCAAGAATGTCGTTCAGCCTAAGGCAGCATATGAGAACGGATGTAGAAACTTGACGACTTTTGTGATAAGTCGTCAATGAGTTTATAGGTCATCACCGTTTGTCTTCAGCGTTAGGCAGCAAGTGTCCAAAGCGAAGTGGAAGCTGACGACATTTGTGATAAGTCGTCAGCCTCCTGATAGGCTATCATAAATGGCGTCACCTAATCCGACAAATTTCCGAATTTTATTTTTTTGTTTCCATAATTAGGGTGAACTATTTTTAAAGCCTTGTTTAGGGGTTTCTTAAGAGTTTCGAACCTTGTGTTTTGAGACACGACACTGTGATATTTTTCTCCCTTATCTTTTGCTTGAGAAAGCAATTACTTTTAAGAGACTATCATTATTATTTTGGTATTTTATTTTGTGATGTAATCTAAGAATCTCTAGTTACTATTCATCTTTTGGAAAGTTCATCTTTCAAAGCATGAATTCAGCTAGTTGCTTCGATTATTACGTCATGAGCAGTTAAATCCCTTTAACCTGAATTATGGGATCTAGGGGTAGGTCTTGATAAGTTGCTGAGTGTTCAATATTTAAAGGTGGTAGGACTTCTTGATAATTCTGATATTTTAATTATTGTTTGTTGGTTGCAAACGATAGATAACACCTGCTATGATTTTCCTGAGAAAGATATCAAATATAGTGGGAAGTGAATTATCAACAGGAACCTAGAAACACTAAAATTCCGTTTAATAATTAGCGATGTAACAAGGTTGGTTAACCTGAGGTAAAATCTAGGCAATGAATATAAATTCCCTATGTCCGAGAGGATTAGGTAATTAAATGGTTAAGTAGGTCGAGAGACATTATGAATAACTTTGATAAAGATAACTTGTTTTCCAACCTACCATGAGAATCTTGAACCACTAGTAGCATCTGTAAAGTACCAAAATCCCTAGTGAACATAATTTTGGTTTTTCCATAAACTCTTGATGAACTAAGGTGACCAAAAATTATTCGCTAATCTCCAAAACCCCCTTTTTATCTTTTCGTGCCAGTTGTTTGAATTCAACTTGTAGCTATAGTTTTAAATTAGTTTAATCACCACGAACATTTTTCCTATGGATTCAAACCCGACTCTAAAAGTTAGGTAAATATATTGACGATGATTGCTTGCATTCTCATTAGAGAGGTGTAGTTTGAGCGTTATCAGTGGTCTTTCAATTCACAACCTAAACACTGACCTAGTTGTGATAGGTATCTCAAGCGCATCCCTGGCCATAGAAAACTCCCTTATGCTTACCTCAAAAGCACAATAAAATAGTATAGTGGAAGCGAATAAAATAGAAAAGAAATATAGATAAGTCAAAATAAGATTATAAGAATCAAAATGAACAACCAACCCAATACCTGTCCATAAAATCCTCGAAAACAAAAAATACCAACTAAGTTGGGACATTCCCCAAACTATGACCAAAAAATCCAAAAGTACTACGATAATAAAGAAATAACTATGAAATGATAAGTTTTTTCTGAAGGATGGAGACTCACCACTTCACACCTAATCAACAGAAGTACTCAACCACCTAATGCTGCATAGGAGCAACAAAAAAGTCCTTGTACCCTTCAACATGAAATGATGCAGCGTCCAGGCACAGTCAGGGGGTGAGCACTAGCATATAACTCAAAAGTAGGGATAAAATAATAAAATAACAAAAATCCAGTCTTAAACACATGCACCACATTCATATACATATATATACGATGCTAGGATAAGGAAAAGGGTCATGAATATTAGAGTTTAAATTATTAGCCTAAACTATGTTGCTTGTTCCATCCTAAAGGCACGTATGTCTATATTGGTCCAGCTCCCCTTGCTGGAAGGTCCCCAGTTTGTGTTAGCCACATTAAATTATGGTTATATATAAAAATATACAATGGGTGCCCCAAGCACATGGTCACTTAGATCCACTGCACCAGCAAACGTTGTTTCTAGTATTGATCCGCCCGGGACCTAAACCTTCATGGTGCACTACACAACTTCATTTAATAAACTTTACACATAAGCCAATCATTAACTTAGGAATAGTTAATCAACATATTTACCAACATGGTATCATTATCCCAAAATGTTTGCAAGCTAATATAATAATGTCAAGCCAATCTATATCCCCCTCTGGGTAAACCCATGTCCCCTTTTACAATTATTAAAATCATGCTCCAATTCAGTGCCAAAACCAGAAATTAAAGCATGAATAAACAATTTAAAATGTAGGGAATGCAATTCAAGTAATAACCATAAAAACCCCTCAACCCAATTTCCAATGCATCAATATAAATCACATAAATATTAAATAATTTAATACCATAATGTAAAAATACAAGTTAGGGATGAGAAACATTCCTAAAATTTAGATAAATTTTATGAGAATTCAAAGTTTAGAGCTAGGATGGTGAATTCCTTGTAAAACCCTTGAGTTTTTTTGTATTTGAGTTAGAGAAAAGAAGAATGGTATTTGATCTCTTAAAAATAAAGGAAAAGGGGTTATTTTATCTTTATAAGTCATACAAGGGGTGAAAGGACAAAAATACCCTCACCCCAAGTCAAAAAAAAAGCTGGATGTTTTTAATAGAACTGCACAGCACACCAACATCATAAAGGCTAAGCTACATGCCACGCTAAAATTATGGAGCATTAGAGGCATGGAATGCCACTATTGTGAAGGCACACTATCTCAGAGTTCCAAAATAGCCCCGAACCACTTGCAAAAATTCTAAAACTTAATCAAAACACACTTTTAACTTCCTTAAACAGAATTTAAGTAAAAAATTGACGTTATTCATACAAGAGGGTCAAGAATAAAATTGTCAAAATTGTATGGGGTCTTACATTATTGCTCTTTAGGTCATTTGTCCTGAATGATAAGTTAGAAAATTATTTACACGATAATAGAAAGACTACATCCAAATCAAATGACAAATTCTAAGTGTGACAAGAGAGAAATGACACGCATCCCTTAAGTTCTTTCATCTAACCTAGGGAACAAGAATGGGTACTTGGCTCTCATATCTTCTTTAGAATCCCATATAGAATCTTCTACCTTTTGGTTCCTTCATTGAAGCTACATCCTATGTCCTCAATATATGAACTTGTCTATTAAACATTTCAACCAAAAGCTCTTCATAACACAACATATCTGAAACATGTAGATCCTCAACTGTAACTATCAAAGAATGGTCACCCACATACTTTTTCAATATAGACACAAGGAAAATTGGATTAATGGAGGTGAAACTTATTTCCAAATCCAACACATAAATTGCATTCCTAATTTACCTCAAGATCTAATACGGACCAACATAATAAGTACTAAGCTTCTCTTTCTTCCTAAATCCTATGACACATTCAATAATACCCAATCTCTTATTTTGATATCTAATTCCCTTCATATCACATCCACATAGGACATTTGGAAACTTTAAATAGTCTTAAGTCATTTTGTAATTATCTTTACCTTCTCCAAGGCTTGGTGAACCAAGTGAAGGCCGAAGAACCTAATCTTACCAACCCTAAACCATAAAATAGGAGACCTATACCTATTACCTTAAAGAGCCTCAAAAGAAGCCATTTGAATGCTAGAATGATAACGGTTATTGAAAGAAAATTTAATAAGAGGCAAATAGTCAACCCAATTACCTTTAAAATTAATAAACAATCACATATCATATGCTCCAAAGCGTGAATAGTCTATTCCACTTTTCTATCTATTTAAGAGTGGAAAACGATGCGAACGTTCATTTGAGTACCCAAACCAGTCTGAAATGAAAGCAAGAAGTGAGATGAAAATTATGTACCTTAATTTGAAATGATGGACGCCTGATCACCATGTAGTTTAACTATCTCCCAAATAAACAACTTAACATAATCCTCCCCTGAGTAGTTAGTCCTCATAGGAAAAGAGTGAGCTGACTTAATTATTTTATCCACAATGACTCAAATAGAATCATACTGATTTTTAGAGCATGGATGATGTATAACAAAGTCCATATTAATTATCTACTTCTTCCACATGGGAAACTATATCTCTTGGGACTTGCCACAAGGCCTCAAATATTAAACCTTGACTTGCTGACAAGCTATAAAATTATCCACAAAATTTGCCACATTTCTCTTTATTTTATTCCACCGATAGATTTCCTTAAATTAATGGTCCAACTTTGTCAAACCCGAATAAACTATATATCTAGATTCTTGAGCCTCAGTCAAAATCCTTTTCTGCAACCCATCAATATCAAGAACACACAAACTTTCTTGATACCTCAATATTCTATCTCCCCCAATCTCAAAAGCAATAACCTTTTACTAATCCACATCATTCTTAATCAACACAAATATGGGATCCAAAGATTGTTTCTCCTTTATCACACCACCAAGAGATGATTTAACTACTTCTTGTACAATCAATTCTCCATCTTTAGATTCCATGAGACAAATGCCAAAGTTAGCCAACTTATGAATATAGACACCCTAGTTTTGGGAACTTTAGAAAATTTCTTAGATTTTTAGTAGTTGGTAAAGGTAAGACTAGGGGTTACTGGTCATAAGTAGGGGTACAGTTGGTATGGTTAGCCGTACACTAACCAGTGATGGTTGGTGGGTTAGATTGGTTTTTGGAATGGGTACGACTTGGGTCGGTATGAGTTGTATGGTCGAATACTAGTCGTATGGTTGGGTTTTCCATCACTTAATTTAAGACTTATTAAAGTAACTTGGATTTGAATATGAGTGGATGACCATAGTTAGTAAGATATGGTAAGAGTAATATTGTTCCACTGGTATGTTGGATAGTGTCAACTCCTTTTGGTTTTATTATGGGTACGGGTTGAGGCTAATAATCTGATCCATAGATATAGTTTGTCTTTCATGGTTGTATATTGACCAACATGGGGGTCTAAGGGAGGTCTACTATAAGAGTGGTGGGCACCACTCATATTAGAGGGTATGACTAGTATGGTGGAGCGTACACACCTATGGGTATTTTATACAGATAAGTTGGGGTAATCTAGAATTTTTCTCTCTTAACACATTATAACTCATGACTTATAACATTCTTGGGAGGTTAGTTTCCCTATTATTATATTCATAAACACTTTGAACATACTTTTTAATCCCATCTAAGGCTTTTGGGTGAAGGAAGGATAGGGTTTTGCTAAGGTGATCAAATTGGTGCTTGTGTTGGTGATTTTCCTCCATCATCTTAATCATCAAAGTAAAGATATGTAATTTTCCAAATTTCTTTAAGTTAAATCTAGTCTCCAGAAGAGTTATTAATGACTTCCAAAATGATTAATATTTATATTTGATAAAATTTCCCCAATTTCAACTTTTTTTATCTAGGAAATTGAATAAGGTTTCTATCGATACCCATTCCATGAAAATTCAACATCGGAAGAGAAAGTTATGGCCAAAATACAAGAAAACAATCAAAATTACCCAGGTGCAATGTTGAAGGTCGACAGACCATCGAGCTTGTGACGGACCATCGCCCAAGACGTCGTAGAGGAGGCAGTGAGACCACATTCGACTTAAGAGAAAAAGCTCAGGCCGACGGACCGTCGAGCTAGCGATGGATCATTGCCCAAGCCGTCGTAGTAGAGGCAGTGAACCCTTATTCTTCCCAAGTGCAATGGTCAGGACCAATGGACCATCGTTCCAGTGATGGAACATCGTAACCACCATCGCGTAGTTCATTTAGTTATTTTAATGTTATGTTTAAAAGGGTATTTAGGTCTTTTCCACCTATTTTAACCCCTAATTATATCAGGCCAAGGCTCATAAGTTCATTATCTATCTACAATATCAAATTATGGTTTTCTGTTAAAGATAATCCCCAAGAACAAGATCTAAATCATTCTTCAAGAAACTATGATATTCCAAGTTCTTCAAGTCCAAGGACTTTAAGGAACTCACAACCCAGGTATGTCATGTGTTGATTCATAGGTCCTTTTCACCCATGGAGCTCAAGAATCTCTTTTAAAAATCCAAGATTTGTGTATTTATGAATTTTCATTCGTTAAATTGAATTAAAATTCATATTCATGATGTTGTAGTGTTTTGATTCATGTTTTAAATTATATATTCCAATTACTAACCCTAGGATGTAGTGATTTGCATAATAATCATGATAAACCATTAAATTTACACGTTAATTGATGTATCTATGATTCTTAGATGTGTTGATGATGGTATAACCAAAGAATGCTCCCCATGTGTTCGATTAAATGCCTTTGTGAAGGAAAATACCATGCTAGTATGATAATATGAAATCCCCATTTATGTGAAAGTTTATGCATGTCCAGTGTTTGATAAAATGCCTTAGTCAATGAATTATGGATATATGTGTAGCCATTATGGTGCTTTAGAACTTGTACTTCAGGAAATCTCCAACTTATTATATTTTGGATTGTTGATGTTGGTCATGTATTCAAGAAAGTCATACTTTATCAGTTTCTTCCCATCGAGTCCTAAGGGTACTTATACCTGAAAAATTTAGTTCTGTGTCTAGAATCAGTGTCATATTTTCAAGATACTCTAAGTCGATCCATGTTCACAGAAATTTAGTTAGTAATGCAACTCAGAAAAATATAGTAAAATCAGTGATCTCAGAAATCACAGAAATTCAATAATCTCAGTAGTATTTTGTCAGTCAACAGAACTCAGTTAACATAGTCTAGTTCAGTTTAATTAATCAGGTTCAGTGTCTACTCAGGTGGGAGTAGGATTTTGCACTGAGTGAACCCCAAGGATAGGAACACACACTGTCAGATTAGGGGTGTGATTCTTAGTAGTCATCCTTCCATTCTAGAAATATGTATCTAGCATAGGTTGAGACATCAACACTGTTAGATGAGCATTGATGAGGTGGATAAACACTGTCAGATAAGGTTCCCATCATTCTCTTTGAAGGACACTGTCAGATGAGGGTGTGATTCTTAGAAGTCATCCTTGCATTACAAAACTATGTAGCCAGCATAGGTTAAGGCATCAACACTATTGAGGGTTGATGAGGTGGATAAACACTATTAGATGAGGGTCCCACCATTCTCTTTTGGGGACACTGTTAGATGAGAGTCACCCACATCTTGTCCTAACCAGTGGTACGATATTGATACCCTTCTAATTATGGTTACAAATTAGACCACAACTTAGCTATATTGCTTTATTTGGCGTAGGTCAGTTGGATGAATACTTCTAATAGTTTAAGTTAAAGAATCAGGACTGTCAGATACAATCATTCAGTCTTAGTAAAAGAACACAGATAGTTCTTCAGATTTTAAGACTGTCAGATACAGTCAACTCAGAATAGTATGAAACTCTGCTAGTTCCATCAAAACCTACACTCTCAGAGACAGTCACTCTGTACCATTTATTTTAGTTATATAACTATTAGTATCTCATGTTATCAGTACTCAGACTCAGTAATCATGTTATCCTAAACTTAGTTACAGTTACTATGTATTCATGCATGTATTCTAAGGTTCTTATTATCTAATATGTTATTATAGTTCATGCATGTGAACCCTTTACATTTAGCATACCTCACATGTATACCAGTACATTCAAACATACCGAAGCATTTGCGCTATGATGTTTTATACCATAGGTTCAAAAGTACAAGCTCTAGAGCATCAGTAGCATTACAGTCTTAGCAGTCAGAGTTAGTAGTGATTCCTCATCCTTCGAGGACATGACCATTACTTTATTATCTCATTAATTAATTTATTTCAATTATTTGATTTAGTTGGGGACATGTCCCATCAACTCCTAATTTAGACAGTTCAGTAAGTTAGAGGATTTTCAAACTATCAAGTTCAGACAGTTTATTTCAGGGATTGTTTTAGTATTTCGATACCATATCATTCAGAGATTATTTTATCATTTTTGAACCTTATGGCCTTACAGCCTTTATTTCAACATTTATACAGTATATTATGTGTTGTTCAGGTATAGGTATCAGTCATGGGTTAGCTTATGGTCCTTCAGGGTCATGGGCACCGTGTGGCATTCTGGGTACCAGATTTGAGGAGTTATAATATACTTCTCCCTCGTTGTTTATTCTAATTAATAAGCTTTCCATCGATACCTATTTCATCAAAATCTAATATTGGAAGAGAAGTTATGGTTAAAGTTCAGAAAGAAGTAAAAACTGCCTAGGTGCGATGGTGAAGGCCGATGGACCATTGAGCTTGTGATGGACCGCCGCCCAAGCCGTCACAGTAGAGGATGTGAGACCACATTCTGCCTAAGGGCGTTGGCTCAGGCTAATGGACTGTTGAGCTAGTGATGGATTATCGCCCAAGCTAATGCAGCAGACATAGTAAACCTCTATTCCTCCTAGGTGCGACGGTCAGGACCAATGGACCATCGACCCAGTGACAGACTATCACACCCACCGTTGCATAGTTCGTTTAGTTATTTTAAATTTATTTTTAAAAGGGTATATGGGTCTTTTCCACCCATTTTAACCCCTAATTATATCAGACCAAGGTTTATACGTTCAATATCCATCTACAATATCAAATAAAGGTTTTCTCTTAAAGATAATCCCCAAGAATAAGATCCAAATCATTCTTCAAGAAACTAATAGATTCCAAGTTCTTCAAGTCCAAAGACTTCAAGGAACTCACAACCCAAGTATGTCACGTGTTGATTCATGGTCCCTTTCACCCATGGAGCTCAAGAATTTCTTTTCAAAATCAAAGATTTTTATATTTATGAATGTTCATGATTTAAATTGAATTGAAATTCATGTTCATGAGGTTGTGGGGTTTTGATTCATGTTTTAAATTATATATTCCAATTATTAACCTTAGGATGTAGTGATTTGCATAATAATCATGATAAACCCTTAAATTTACACGTTAATTGATGTATCTATGATTATTAGATGTGTTGATGACGGTATTACCAAAGAATTTACCCATGTGTTCTATTAAATGCCTATGTGAAGGAAAATGCCATACTAGTATGATTATATGAAATCTACATTTATGTGCAAGTTTATCCATGTCCAGTGTTTGATGAAATGTCTTAGTCAATGAATTCTGGATATATGTGTATCCATTATGGTGCTTTAGAACTTGTACTTCATGAAATCTCCAACTTATTATATTATGGATTGTTGATGTTGGTCATGTTTTCAAGAAAGTCATACTTTATCAGTTTCTTCCCATCGAGTCCTAGGGGTACTTGTACCTGAAAAATTTAGTTGTGTGCCTAGAATCAGTGTCATATTTTCAAGATACTCTAAGTCGAACCACGTTCACAGAAATTTAGTTAGTCATGTGACTCAGAAAAACTCAGTAAACTTAGTGATCTCAGAAATCACAGAAATTCAGTAATCTCAGTAGTATTTCGTCAATCAACAGAACTCAGTTAACTTAGTCTAGTTTAGTTCAATTGATCAGGTTTAGTGTCTATTTAGATGGGAGTAGGATTTTGCACCGAGTGAACCACAAGGATGGGAACACACACTGTCAGATTAGGGGTGTGACTCTTAGTAGTCATCCTTGCATTCCAGAACTATGTATCTAGCATAGGTTGAGACATCAACACTGTCAGATAAGGATTGAAGAGATGGATAAACACTGTCAGATGAGGTTCCCATCATTCACTTTTAGGGACACTGTCAGATGAGGGTGTGATTCTTAGAAGTCATCCTTGCATTACAGAACTATGTGGCCAGCATAGGTTAATGCATTAACACTGTTAGATGAGGATTAATGAGGTGGATAAACACTATTAGATGAGGGTCCCACCGATCTCTTTTGGGGACACTGTTAGATGAGGGTCACCTACATCTTGTCCTAACCAGTGGCACAGTGTTGATACCCTTCTAATTATGGTTATAGGTTGGACCACAACTTAGCTATATTGCTTTATTTGGGGCAGGTCAGTTAGATGAATACTTCCCATAGTTTAAGTTACAGAATCAGGACTGTCAGATACAGTCATTCAGTCTTAGTAAAAGAACACAGATAGTTCTTCAGATTTTAAGACTGTCAGATACAGTCAACTCAGAATAGTATAAAACTTAGCTAGTTCCATCAGAACCTAGAATCTCAGAAACAGATACTCAGTACCATATATTTTAGTTATATAGCTATTAGTATATCATGTTATCAGTACTCAGACTCAGTAATCATGTTATCCTAAACTTAGTTACAGTTACTATGTATTAATGCATGTATTATCAAGTTCTTATTATCCAATCAATTATTATAGTTCATGCATGTAAAACCTTTGCATTTAGCATAACTCACATGTATACCAGTACATTCAAACATACTGAAGCATTTGCGCTATGATGTTTTATACCATAAGTTCAAAAGCTCGAGCTCCAGAGCATCAGGAGCATTCCAGTCTTAGCAGTCAGAGTTAGAAGTGATTCCTCATCCTTAGAGGACATGACCATTACTTTATTATCTCATTAATTAATTTATTTCAATTTTTGGATTTGTTTGGGGACATGTCCCATTAACTCCTTATTTAGATAGTTCAGTAAGTTAGAGGATTTTTAAACTATCAAGTTCAGACAGTTTATTTCAGGCTTTGTTTGGGTATTTTGATACCATATCATTCAGAGATTATTTTATCATTTTAGAACCTTATGGCCTTACAGCCTTTATTTCGACATTTATACAGTATATTATGTAGTGTTCAGGTATAGGTATTTGTCATGGGTTAGCTTATGGTCCTTCAGGGTCATGGGCACCGTATGGCATTTTGGGTACTAGATTCGAGGAGTTATAATATACTTCTCCCTCGTTGTTTATTCTAATTAATAAGCTTTCCATTGATACCTATTCCGTCAAAATCTGATATTGGAAGAGAAGTTATGGTTGAAGTTCAGAAAGCAGTCAAAACTGCCTAAGTTTGACGGTGAAGGCCGACGGACCATTGAACTTATGAAGGACCTCCACCCAAGCCGTCACAGTAGAGGATGTGATACCACATTCTGCCTAAGGGCGTTGTCTCAGGCCAACGGACCATTGAGCTAGTGATGGATTATCGCCCAAGGCAGCGCAGCAGACATAGTGAACCTTAATTTCTCCCAGGTGCGACAG
The DNA here is from genome assembly GCF_002878395.1 of Capsicum annuum. Lineage (NCBI taxonomy): Eukaryota > Viridiplantae > Streptophyta > Magnoliopsida > Solanales > Solanaceae > Capsicum > Capsicum annuum. The sequence continues at coordinate 4,191 of NW_025893974.1, read as the reverse complement.
TCAGGACCGACGGACCGTCAACCAAGTGATAGACCATCACACCCACCATTGCATAGTTTGTTTAGTTATTTTAAATTCATTTTTAAAAGGGTATTTAGGTCTTTTCCACCCATTTTAACCTATAATTATATCAGACCAAGGCTCATACGTTCATTATCCATCTACAATGTCAAATAAAGGTTTTCTCTTAAAGATAATCCCCAAGACCAAGATCCGAATCATTCTTCAAGAAACTAAGAGATTCCAAGTTCTTCAAGTCCAAGGACTTCAAGGAACTCACAACCCAAGTATGTCATGTATTGATTCATGGTCCCTTTCACCCATGGAGCTCAAGAATTTCTTTTCAAAATCCAAGATTTTTGTATTTATGAATGTTTATGATTTAAATTGAATTAAAATTCATTTTCATGAGGTTGTGGGGTTTTGATTCATGTTTGAAATTATATATTTCAATTATTGACCCTAGAATGTAGTAATTTGCATAATAATCATGATAAACCCTTAAATTTACATGTTGATTGATGTATCCATGATTATTAGATATGTTGATGATGGTATAACCACAGAATGATCCCCATGTGTTCGATTAAATACCTATGTGAAGGAAAAGTCCCATACTTGTATGATAATCTGAAATCCCCATTTATGTACAAGTTATTCATGTCCAGTGTTTGATGAAATGTCCTAGTCAATGAATTATAGATATATGTGTAGCCATTGTGGTGCTTTAGCACTTGTTGTTCATGAAATCTCCAACTTATTATATTATGGATTGTTGATGTTGGTCATGTATTCAAGAAAGTCATGCTTTGTCAGTTTTTTTCCATCAAGTCCTAGGGTACTTGTACCCAAAAAATTTAGCTTTGTACCTAGAATCAGTGTCATATTTTTACGACACTCTCAGTCAAGCCAAGGTCATAGAAATTCAGTCAGTCTTGTGACTCAAGAAAACTCAGTAAACTCAGTGATCTCAGAAATCACAAAAATTCAGTAATATCACTAGTATTTCATCAGTCAACGAAACTCAGTTGACTCAGTCTAGATTAATTAAACTAATCATGTTCAGCATCTATTAAGATGGGAGCAGGATTTTGCACCGAGTAAACCCAAGAATGGGAACACACATTATCAGATGAGGGGTATGATTTTTAGTAGTCATCCTTGCATTCTAGAACTATGTAGCTAGCATAGATTGAGACATCAACACTGTCAGATGAGGGTTGATAAGGTGGATAAACACTGTCAAATGAGGGACCCGTCATTCTCTTTTGGGGACACTATCAGATGAGGGTGTGGTTCGTAGAAGTCATCCTTGCATTCCCGAACTATATAGCCAGCATAGGTTAAGGCATCAATACTATTAGATGAGGGTTGATGAGATGGATAAACACGCTTAGATGAGTTTCCCACTAATCTTTTTTGAGGACTCTATCAGATGAGGATTACCAAGATCTTGTCCTTACCAGTGGCACGGTATTGATACCCTTCTAATTATGGTTACAAATTTGACCATAACTCAGCTATATTGCTTTATTTGGGGCAGGTCGGTTATATGACTACTTCCTATAGTTTAAGTTATAGAATTAGGACTGTCAGATACAATTATTCAGTCTTAGTAAAAGAACATAGATAGTTCTTCAAATTTCAAGTCTGATACAGTCAACTTAGAATAGTATGAAACTCAGCTAGTTCCATCAGAACCTAGACTATTTGACACATTCACTCAATACTATTTATTTTAGTTATATAGCTATCAGTATCTCATGTTATCAGTACTCAAACTCAGTAAGCATGTTATCATAAACTTAGTTACAGTTACTATGTATTTATGCATGTATTCTCAAGTTCTTGTTATCCAATAAGTTAGTACAGTTCATGCATATAAACCCTTTGTATTCAGCCTACCTCACATGCATACCAGTATATTCAAACATACTAACATATTTGTGCTATGATATTTTATACCATAGATTCAGAGGCAAGAGCTCTAGAGCACAATAGCATTCTAATCTTAGAAGTTAGAGTTAGCAGTGAGTCCTCATCCTTCAAGGACCTGACAATTAATTTATTATCTCATTAATTAATTTGTTTTAGTAGTTAGAGTTAGTTGGGGATATGTCCCATCAACTTCTTATTTTGACAGTTCAGTTAGTTAGAGGTTTTTGGGACTATCATGTTCAGATAGTTTATTTTAGGTTTTGTTTTGATATTGTGATACCATATCATTAAGAGATTATTTTATCCGTTTTCAACCTTATATCCTTACAAACTTTATTTCTATGTTTATAAAGTATATTATGCAGTGTTCAGATACAAATATCAGTCATGGGTTAGCTTATGGTCCTTCGAGGTCATATGCACCGTGTAGCATTTTGGGTACCAAATTTGGGGAATTATAAGATACTTCTCCCTCATTATTTGTTCCAACTAAAAACATGTTATATACTTTGTTTTCATGGCTTGATTGTTTTATAATTTTGAGTTTTGAAATATATGTTTGGGTTTTGGTAATAAATTCTTGGTTATGATTTTTTCATGTTTTAATTGAGTTTTTACATTCTCTATATAATGACCTACACTTTTCTAAGCTAGAAAACGAACCGTTGTTCGTACATGTGAAACCCCCAATTCTGTAAGCCATATTTGGACACTTAAATTACCAAGAGTACCTTAGTTATAAGAGATCTTATGATGTGTTAAATGTGGTTATATGAGTCACTTAAGGTAGTACAAGCTAAGAGTTTCAAAATACATTAAGTTTTAGTGTTTGAATTCACAAGGGTCATATTTGAATGAGAATAACTTAATAAATATATGGTATTTCTACATATTTCTACCCACCAACCTATAGAGAATCGAATTATCTTTCTAACGATACCAATTTCATCAAAATCCGACACCCGAGCAAGGAGTTATGGCTTTCCGAAGTAGAGTGCGTTGCCTAACCAATCGCACATGGCTACTGGAATAGGTATGCGATAAGAAATGCGGAGCATACCTAAATGTGTGAGATAAGGAATGCGGCGCATACTTAAATAAGTGTAATATCAATGCGGCACATACATAAATGTATGTGATAAGCAATACAGCGCACACTTGGTGTTTCAGTTAGAAAAAACACTTCATTTTGAGTTATTTTGAGGGAAATTAAGTCCTTTGGCACTCCTTACACACCCCTAAACTTAACCTTATGAATTTAATAGAATCTAAACACATCATAACCCTATTACCAATCTAAATTCCAAGAGTACTAAAGAAGAAAAACAACTAGGGTTTCACAATCAACATTGAGGGTCTAATCTTTCAATGAATCCGTTACCATAAAGGTATTTGTGGTTTTCTACAAGAATATCCTTTCGTTCTTGTGCCCAAAAATTTGTATTATTTTATGAAGATACATGATTTTACTTGTTTAATTATGAATTTGAAATGGAAACTATTATCCTATATTCTTGTTCATGAAACTATGATATTTTTGTGATGTCTTAAAGATAAATTCCATGAGTTTTGATGTTAATATCATGTTTCGAGTTGAATTTCTATATTTTCATATGAGTTATACTTGTTTGCTATACAAAGTATATTGCTATACAAAGTATGAATCTTGAAATGTTTTGCTCAAGTGTTGATATATGGGATTTAAACCCTCTTTGAGATTATGATCTTTGGTGAAGTAATGTGTTATACACACCTTGATATTTGAATGATTTTACCTTTTGATCTTAAAAGAGTTATTTTTGAACTCGAATGAGAAAAGGAATCCACATGCTGATTTATTATGAATAAAGGGTAGCATGATGGCTCCCGATATCAACTATAGAATTGTGTTGTTGTGGATTTTCTTTTGAATTAATATGAGCACAGTCCAGGAGTAGTCTTTAGCACTGAGTGGGAGGTATAGCTATGATTGGTACTTCGCTAGAACTACGCACCCCTATAGGATGTGAGCCTAAGGATGATTGATATAGTGATCACTAGTGAACAAAAGATTAAGATCCTACTCCGATGACAAGGATAGGACAGCTCTCCCTAACATGGGTTGGATGTTGGACTCTATGTAGCTCACATGGTTTATGTCAGTTGTAAGAGACTCCCAGTGTGTGTGTGTATTCTTCTGATTGAGATGAAAAATGTCATAGTTTGGAAGTGTGAGTTGAGAAAGTTATCATTTTTGAAGAATTTGATGAATAT